>NW_020217561.1:147511-187586 GCF_003070985.1 Temnothorax curvispinosus | reverse complement strand
GAAAGAGAGAGAGAGAGAGAGAGAGAGGGAGAGAGAGAGTGAAAGAGTGAATAAGTGAGTGAGCGAGTGAATGAGTTAGTATCTGTGTATACGTTTGTTTGTGAAAAAGGAAGAGAAAAAGGATGAGGAAAAGAAGAGAAAAATAATGAATAAAGAGTGCAATATAGGAAGAGTGAAAAATATGCATAAAATAAACATGTGTGGAAGAGAAAGAACGAGTGACAAATAATAGAGGCAGAGGGAGAGAGAGAAGAAAGGAGGGGCGCGCGCAAGAGAGAGAGAGAGGGAGAGAGTGATGAAGAAAGAAAGAGAGAGATAGAAAGAGAAATGAGTTTGTAAGAAACAAGAACAAGCAAAATATATGTGAGTATAGTCCATGCGTTTATATTTATAAATACAAAATATATTAATTGAGAAATATTACATATATATATATGTATATATATATATATATATATATATATATATATATATATATATATACAGTATATAAAAATATAAATATATAAATATGATTATAAATATACATATAAATATATATACATATATATTAAATAATTAAGAAAAACAAAATATATATTATAATTATATATAAACGAAATATATATGAAAGGTGAAAAAAGATATGAGGATTATGGAGATGAACAGATATATTGAAACATTGTTTTATGCATTTGTATATATAGTTATTGCTGTTTTAAAGCTAATATACTATTGTACTGAAAATTTTGAATCACCACCGATTGCAGTATAATTGGGGGGCAACGGGGTGGCTAAGAACTCCTTCTTAGGAGGCTTATATGCGCGAGGCGCGGCTAAAGTAGGCTAAATTCTATGAGCCTATTCGCGATCCTCAAGAGCTTTTTTTACAAGACCTATTTAGATGAAAACAATTTAATTATGTGAATATGAGGTAGATGATGTGAAATAATACGATACCGATCGCTCATCGTATTCAGCCGCCCCTCGTGCGACCGTACATGATATACATATACATATATAAATATAAATACACACATACACAGACATTCATACGTATAAATAATAAGATAATAATTACGATGAGATTGATATATATATATATATATATATGATGATGAGGATATATATATAGAGAGAAAGAGAGAGAGAAAAAGGGACAAAAGCATGATGCAGAGCAGGTATATTAATTGATTAATTAAGCAATTTATTACTCCGTAAAATGGTGGCGATAAAACGAGAGCACATGACCGGGGAGATTGAACGAGAGACGCTAATGTCACAAAATGCATTCATTCGCAAAAACACATATATACATACACAAACGCGATGTACATAATCGCAATGGTCCAGTTTGCGTCGCGACGTTAATTCTCATTGCGAATTGATAGAAGAGTTATCGTCCGGATACAAAGAAGAGGAAAAAGAAGGATATACATTATCTAAGCATATACACATCAATGATGATATCAGAACACCATCAAGGAATTTAAATAAATTTAATTATGAAATACTGTAAGACATATATATATATATAACATAAGGAAATATTCTATAGATAAAATCAAAGCGCTATGAACTTAATGATCAATTATCTACTCCTTCATGGTATTCGGGTGTCAGCAAGCAGCAGTGTAATTAGAAAAAAATGATACTAAATTTTGGCTCTACTGTGGTTCGAACTTCGGCCAAGTTAAGCAATTTCTTTTTCCCCCTCGTTTTCCTTCGCATTGAGAATCACGTTCTTTAAGGCTACTAAGTGAAATGAATAATTGAATAAAGAAACGAATGAATATCGTTCAGGCACACGTTACTTCATATGGAAAAAAGCAATATCGAGTAATAATTTAAACGGCGAAGCGCATTGCAGTAGCAGATTGCACGCGCGAATTCTTTGTGATTAATTGTTGTTATCGCCTATATCGCGGGTGAAGTAAATAAATGAGGATTACAACGCACCACGCGGGCGTGTGTATAACCCATTATGAAGTTTACGCGAAACTTTTCCGCGTTTCTGCCTAATTGTGCGGCAATAATTGCCCACGCACGGACGTCACCGTCGAACTACGTGAATTCCTACACACTCGTTCAAGCTCAAACCTTCAAAACCTACCAAACGTTCAAACGCGGTAAGGATACACACACTGCTCTTCTCTACGCGAGCGAATATGTTATAATTAATATTTAAAAATTATATACGCTATTTTTCACACACAATCATGATTTCACTCCGTCAGCATCTAAAATACCGATCCGGTGTAGAATTCTCGTTGGAGATTCTTAAGGCACAGTTTCGCGAAAACAAAAAAATCTACGGTCACAGGATATATTATATAAATGTACACGCATTTGCTACGATAGATAAACGCATATACATTACGCATATATACCTATGACACATTCGCATGCGCGCGCGTTTATACGGCTAGTACACGAGAACACATTGACGCAAACGTAGCATCACACGGCGAGACGTCAGAATTCCACTTTTCACGGAGTTGTCGATATCGATCTCTTGATCATTTTTTTACGCACACTCTGTTCCACGATTTAAAAAAATACGTTTCCTAAAATAGCTAGTTTAGTGTGTCTTCGCTGCGCGGAACACAAAATTACGCGTTTAATTTTGGTTTCATTGAACGCGAGAGCCACCGGCCGAGGCAAATTGCGAAAAAATGCGATCAGATCCTCCGTAGCTCTTCCCGCGAATGTGAATGATTTGAGAGTATTGAACGAAAACTCTCTATACTCCGTCCAACGAGAAATCGTGGTTGATCAAACATAAATAACGATGTATAGGCATAGAGCCGCAACAAGGTGTTCGCGTTAAATTATTTTTATTTTTAATAGTGTTGGACAATATCTATTAAAAATAAAAATAATTTAACGCGAACACCTTGCTGCGGCTCTGTGCTCTATCGTTATTTATGTTTGATCAACCATGATCTCCGCTCGTTGGACGGAGTATAGAGTCGTAGTTAGATAAGCAATTATAAAACGAATAATTTCGGATACAACAGTATTATCGGTTCTCGAGATTATGTGCTTTATTTTCGGACGTATGTACATCTGAACCGAAAACTTGCGTGTCCATTTAAGAATTTTCTACATTCGTAAATAACTCGTCAAAATTCAAGTACGCACATTCCAATTCTTTGTTGAAAAAAAATCGTTAAAATATATGATAGGCCGGGTAAATTAACAATTTAAGTAGATCGAGTGCAATTTTTAATTATATTTTTATCGGAAAATTGTAGTAACCTTCAAGGAATAAAATTAACGGATTGATGTACATTTAAATTTACTTCTGACAGTGAAACAGACAGTTTTACTATCAAAACTTGTTCTGGAAGAGCGACGAACAGGACGAAAAACCCCAAGTTTTATCGTTAAGATTCATTTCTCAGAGGGTAAAATTCTAAGATAAATAACCCACTTTAAAGAGCGAAATCGCTTTCCATCTACAGGACACATGCAAAATGAAGCCACCCCGATATTTTCTATCGGCAGCTAAATAATCCCGAAAGCAAATGAAAGAGGGTGCACGGTTGAATCGGTTGAGCCTCGAGTAGACAGATTCTTAAGTCAAGTAAACGACTGTTTGGCGATCGCGTGTATCTAGTCTTAAGCCTAAATCACGGAGCTAAATAGGATGAAAGTCCTATTGAGATTTAATAATTTTCCATACGGGAAATTGGACCCTTGTTTATCTCTTTTCTGTTGAATTCTGTTACGATTAGTATGTTATCATATACGTTATTCCTGTCAATACTAATGACATTGCGTTGGCCACTTACAAACTTCATCATATCACGACGCTCCTTTTCGTTACAACTCAATAGCGCTTGAATATATAAACTCATTCACTGCCGACTATATTGCACTGTTGTCTTCGCTCTCGCGAGATCTGAATGGCCAGACAAGCGAAGAGCTGCTCGTACAAATAAAAAGCGGCAGTGAATGCGTTAAGCTTCCTTATCAGGCTTTCGAGACGTGTCACGTGTCCCGGGGGGACACTCGTCGTCCCTTAAATCAAGTTACTTGCGTTAAATAGAGGCTTGCTAAGCGACGATACGTTCGATAATATTAGCGACACGACGGACGACGACGGTCCAACTGGACACGCGCACGAATATGATATATAATATAACCCCATATACAATATGTATATAAGCTATATATACACTCACAACGCATCATACTATTCTAGATATATAACGATGTAATTACATTTGGCGTATGTTCATATGTGCCGTTACATGTAACCGACAACTGTTAATATTCTTCCTGCGTGCAAAAGTGCGAACTTCAGTAAGGATTTGCTAACCGTCGAACTAATCAACGTCATACCTGGACTCCACCGAAAAATTATCATTACTATAGTTATCTGTACGTTACATAATTCTTATCAATTTCTATCGATACGGGCGCACAACAGTGGCAATCCGCGTAGGAAAGGTTTGGCAGAGCGTGAGTCTTTCGAAAATGTTTCTTCCGTTCAATTAGCGCTCATAGCATTACAGTTATCGAATCGCGAAAAACTGCTGATTCACTTTCTCAAAAGGTTCATTATCTGCTAAACGCGGTTCTATAACTGCAAAATGTTATTAGTCCTTCAGTTAGCTCTTTGACCAGCCACAATATACGTCCGTATCTTTGATACAGTTTCCGTTTTATACAATGTCTATATATATATATGTGTATATATATACATATATATATATTTATCGCATAAGGGTATTGAATTATCTGCCGCAAGACTGTAATTTAATTAATGCAATTTAGAACGATCGTCTAATAATTTGAAACGCGCGCTCTCTCAGATCCAGGTTATATTGCATTACATAAATTAATATAAATTTTAACTAAAGCAATCTTTCGTACTCTTTTTCTAATATCTTGACAGTCGTGCTATGTCAATGTCCGTTTAAACCAAAGAGATGTGAATGTCGTACGATCGCATTTTGTTTTACTTTCCTCGTTCATTGATGATTTGTTACGTCATCACTCAACAATGAAATCTGCAAGTTATAGATTTGTATAATAATGCATTTATTTCGATTATCAAAGCACAAAGCAAGAAAGCTATAGTTTCACATTTGTTCAAATTCACATATCAAATGGATCTGTGACGTGTAACACGACATTAGCAAATTTATCATTATAGAATAAATATTGGAAAATTTTTTTCTGTATAAAATAAGCTTATTATTTACAGAAAATTACATTACGCTTATTGTGCGGTAAAATAACTCTCGAGTTTTTAATTTATTTTAAAATCAAATTTATGTGTTGTTTGAAAAATTTGTAGTACCAAACGTATCGCTTGATGTGCAATGACATTAAACCCATTTACTACGTTTTCCAAAAAGCAGAATAATTTCTATAATGGCACTAGCAGCTTGTTCGCATTACATTATTCTTAAGCATCTGAATGATTTATATAAGCACGTTGTGGTGTGTCGTTATTTCCATGATGTCGACCGATGTGAATTAAGATATTTCTTATACATTTTGGAAAGATTACATTTTTCGAGAGATTAAGTTCCGATTGATTTCAGCAAGGACAAACTATGATAATTCGACAAATATTTACATTGTATATGTTAGGCTTGATGACGTGTTATTATCGACATCGGTAATGCAGCGAACGAGGAAAAGCAAACTTTGGAGCATACTTTCTGTGATTCACAGCGAAAGGATCGCGATAAGCGGAGTAAAGAGGAGCAACGGGGAACCGTGAAAAAGCTCGACGGAACGGCATAGCTTGCAATGAGGAAACTTGCAATATAACAAGCAATAACTAAACCCCTCTTAATTCCATGTATATTAAACGATTATGTGGATGCTTAAACGAGGATTTATTGAATTATAAACGAGCAAGCCAAGGGATAAGGTGAAATACCAATTTTACATATTCTTACTAATCGTAAACGATTACAGTACATATAGCGACATACTAAATTATACAATTATGTATCGACTTAAAAGAAAAAGAACAAAAAATGGAATATATACATAACGATAGGCCGCCCGCGTGCGAGCGGGCGTGCAGACGCTAATCTAATCTACGTAAGTACGTAAAAGTTTCAATTTTACACTACCGATAATAAATGACATAACGATAAGACTATATAAGATATATTGATGATTTATAATAATAATAACGTTGTACAGAATATTTATGAAAGGCCCGCTACTGGGAGGGAGAGCCGAGCGTCCCCCTTTTCGCGATCGCAATTGTTGCGTTGAGAAATTCGACAAACCCGTTCACAATTGCTCGAGTAAGATTCCGAGGTGTAAGTTAATCGAGGGGAATTATCGACTCTTCGTCCAGCAGCGGCCAGACTATAATGGATGTTTTGTAAAATAAAAAAAAAAACAAAACAAAACGACCGCGGAGCGCCGAGGCTGCGTTCGAGGAAGCGAATCGATCGATTGACCCGGTCGATGGAAGGAACTCCGGGTCCGTCGGCGACGCTTTTCTCAAACGGAGACACGAGGGAGACGCGAAATCGATCGATTGCGCTTACGCACTCGAGCGATTACGAGAGAACACAGCTCGGTCTCGGGTACCGGGGGACTACCGGGTTCATAATTCAGATGGGGAAGAGCGAGATAGGAACAAAAGATAGAAAGTGAGAAATTATCCGCCACGAGGCGCGAGCGAAGGGCCGATAATCTAATTAATTGTGTATGTATACAAACAAAAATAAATATAATATTGCGATTATAAATATTAAACTAATAAAGAATAACAATATATATTATACCCTTCTGTACATATAAATATATATTATATAATACGATGATTATTGCGTATATATGATTTATTATAAATATATATACATAAATATAAATATAACTCACGTGAAATTCTCTCACATTATTATGTTTATTATTGTTTACTTATGATTATTGAAAATTATTATCATTGCGACAATGACGAGGATAATGACGAGGAAGATGATGAGGATGATGATGAGGATGATGATGATGATGACGATTATGATTATTATTATTATTACGATAATATTATTAATATTTAAGAAAAGGTTCACAACGTGCCGTGTGTATGTGGGAATAAAATATATAATATAATGGACATTGTTCAATTCAATCTAACGTCTTTGTGGTTCATTACTCCCTACCTCTCGACCAGCCGATTACAAGTCGCATTAATTATGCACTCTTCCTTAATTTACTCAATACAAAATTACAGCTTTAATTATCACAAGAATTAATACGTGAAAGAATTGCGCGTAAGTGCAAAGAATTACGAATTAAACAATGTAATTGTCTAAAAAGTTTTTGTAATTTTTGTAAGTTTTTGTAAATTAATGTAATTACTTGAAAGTTTAAGTAGGCAAAGATTTATTTAGGCATACATATACTTACATGTTCGAGATGCTAACGAACGATGGAAGGGCTGCTGTGGATACGTGGAGCTTTGAACGTGCCGTATTATCCTAAAAGGAAATAATTATCCAAAAGTAATTATCATGACACAAATTTGTCTTGATTATATAATCGTCATTAGACAGAAACTATAGATCCGCGCGCATCAAGCTGCATCAATTCTGCCTCGAACTTTTCTTACCTCTCGTTCAAAAGAACGTCTGTGACGTCATCTCCAAAGTACGTTGCCGATGCAGCTGCCTGGCGGATCGCGAATTCGCGGCCTTTTCTAGCGGCAACCACGCTTTTTACCGTAAGTCATCATAAGCTCTCGTATCACGATTCGCGAATTTACGTTTTCATGCACTTTACGAGTGAGATATCCACGAAACGCGGAATTTTACCGCGATTTTAGAGAGCGATTCGACAGTCAAACGACACCGCCGCGTCCGCCACCGACGCCGCCGTACCGCGCGAATGCGCGAAGCGACGTGTGACGTAGCGATGCTCGTTTCGAGAATCGCAAGCGTCGCGAGTGTCGAGTATCGAACCGATTGAACGACCACGGACCAAGATGGCCGCCGCCCGGCGCACGGCGAGGAAGGTTGACGGTCGACGCTACGCTTCTGGCTGATCGTCAAACGCGACGTGACGTGATACCGCGGGTGAATCGCGAAAATTCGACTCGCGGCTCGCGTTTCGTGATATCGCGGGCACGATGGGAATCTTCTTCTCGAAGAAAAAGCAACCGAGCCGCGTCACCGAGCAGGATAAAGCGATCCTGGTAAGTTGTCTTAACCCTTTCACCATGACGCTACTTCTGAAACTGTCAAATCATTCTCTTATCGTTGGTCGCACTTAACTCAGTTTACGAATTATTATTAGTTATTTCATGTGCGATAAATTGCAAACAGAAAATTATGTTAGATATGTAGCGTAACGACAGAAGTACGTAGTGCGTATTATAACCTCCAAAAACGCATCTTTCATGTGCAGCAAGTGAAACAGACGAGAGATAAAATTAAACAGTACCAGAGGAAGATCGAGCAAAGCTTGGAGAAGGAACGATTGCTTGCGAAAGAACTTTTGAAAAATGGAAAGAAAGAGTAAGTATATTTAATCATCAGAAGAAAGCATTAGCTTATTGTGTACATTATATTTATTTGTATTATAAACTATAATAGTTTTTTAGAGTAACTCTCTTGAGAGTGATTCTCGCACATGGACGCACTCCTGAGAGTACTTAAAGGACACGCACCATTATATTGTGCATTATGTGCAAGAATTATGTATTAAATTGTTCAGCAATTATTAGAAATTTAAAAAGAATTTTGTATTTGAATAATTTCTCTTGTAATTTTTTTCTTTTTCAAAATTTTTCTAAAGATTTTTACTTAATTTTATAATATTGCATAATATTGTTGCTTTAAAATTGTTATATAATTTCTAATTCTTACAGTCGTGCGTTACTTTTGTTACGCAAGAAGAAATATCAAGAACAAGTTCTGTCACGTGCAGACGGCCAGCTAGAAAATCTTGAGCGTATGGCCCACGATTTGGAATTTGCTCAAGTTGAGATGAAAGTTGTTGATGGCCTAAAAGTTGGCAATACTGCACTGAAGCAATTACACGCTTTATTGTCTATCGATGAAATCGAAAAAGTTATGGACGACACGAGAGAGGGTATTGAGAAGCAAAGAGAAATAGATGAAATATTGACGTCAACACTTGCTACAGAAGAAGAATTTGACGAAAGCGAGATTGAGGCAGAATTGGATGCATTGGTGGAAGCAGATATCAACGAGAAAGCTTCCGAAATACCAAAAGACGTTTTATTACCAGATGTGCCAAAGGATTTACCAGAGAAGGAGGCGGAGGAGGAGGAGAAGAAGAAACGTACGAAAGAAAAGATTCAAGAGCCGATTGCAGTAATGGCATGAAATCTTCAAGGTATTGATGGACTTTTGTTAAATCAAGACTTTTTGTGCAATAAGCTATGTATATATGTACAGTAAATAACATATAATAAGTATAATTTATAAAATTTATTTAAAAATCAAAATTTTAGCCTAAAGTGTAATTACTTTTAACACATCATACTGTATATTGTATAATAAAATTCATTATGCAATACTTATATGTTATCTGAATATAAAAATTCAGTGTTGGAAGACATATGGAGCAAATAAACACAATTTTTCTATATATTAAAGTTAATATGTGATCAAGTATATAATGGATATATTTCTCCGCGGATAGATATTACACAAGTTTTTCTGTTTCAACAATTTGTTTATTTAAATATAATCTGTGAAACTTTATAAATGATTACTGATTTGATTTAACAGTAATTATAAGATATAATTAATAACTATATAAAAAACAGTAAAGTATACTTGAATATTATATTAATTCAAATGACAATACATTGATGAGAACTCTTTTTCTGTTCCTGGTTATAATTATTATTTTATCTTGTTGACCACACGTCTGTGTTTTATGTTCCTGTTTTCTACTCGACAATTTATATAGACATTTTAAAATATTTAATTAAATAGTGATAATTAAAGTATAAACATTTCTTTTTATTTTATTTTTTATTTTATTTTAATATTTTTATCCGTAAACTTAAAACAAATTATTGTGTATTTTTTGTTATAAAAACAGTAACGTGGATTCAAACAAGAAAAAGTTTAGAAATTAATATATAACCGCATATATAGGTTACAAGAGTAATCTATATTAAGATAATCTGTTAATTACCGTTGTACATTAGCATAATACCTACTCAACATTATGATGTTCTCAACGTTACATGACGGCGCAAGCTCCTGCACCCTGACCTTATATATTATTGGCAATTTGCATAATTAGATCAACGATTCTTTTTAACCAGAAATAAGAGCCGTGTAACATGCTAACGAGTGTGACCAATTAAAAAATTTATTTTGTAATCTAATACATTTATTTTGTAATCTAAACATGATATAATATCTTCACGAACCATATTTAATCAATTTATCAAATATTATAATGCATTTATAATGTTTGATAAATTATGAACTCTACAAAAAGAAATAGCATTGGTCTATCTTTAGTAAAGTATACTATTTTTATGTGTGAATGTTAACACAGCGCGGATATATATATATATATATATATATATATATATATATATATGTATTTATCTTACGTCGAGCTTTAATAAATTCGTGATAAGAATAAGATCTACAAGCATATACTGTTTGTCAGGTAATCACCTATCGGCGCTCAGATATATATTTTTTGATCAATATATCGTGATTTTTTAATTGAACCATTTTAACCAGAAGATAAGGCATCGTTCGCTTACAAGGTCACTGTACGCTCCTTCCTAATGGCAGTGTGATCATAAGGTATCTTGACCAGACTTGCAAATATTTGCGACTGTTCAAAATTTTCCGCTCGCTTTTGTTAGTGTGTCGAAAGATATCTAGAGGAATGGTAAATAATGTTATGTAAAATCGCGAAATACTTTGCAATGCTCTATGAATTTAATATTTCGAACTTACAATGACATTTACAATAAACAACGAAGAAGTTCATTTTTATACATTAAACTGAGAATTTTTGCCTTTTTATGTATTGGGTTTAGCAATTTAACTGGTTTTCCGCAAAATCTTATTATACATATCAAATTACAATGATAATAACGTTGCGATCGTATATCTGTAGATGTTGTTCGGCTTAATACACACACACACATATATCTGTATTTTTACTTATAACATCTTAAAATAAATATCTTAATAAATATTAAATTTATAGATATCTATAAAACTATTCAAATACTTTATATTATGATAAAAATTGAAGTTTATGCAAGTATGTGCGTATTGATAATATCAATTTTATTCCGTTTCAAATTCAGATGCGTTGTTATTGATATCGTGTACGCATATGATTATACCCACGAAGAATATTGATACTTCGCTACATTCTGTATTGCGCGTTTATACACAACAACTTTATTTAAAATGCACTCAACAGCGTATATCCTCCGAGGCGTGGAAGTTTTGTTAAAATGAAGATATTCTTCGTATCCATATCGATTACCATTTACTTGAGAACAGTCTTAAAAAGACGAGACGGTAACACATCTTAATTTTTCTTATAAACGCCGTGGCGCCTAGTTGACATCCGCGAAAGCAAACTTCTGTCGTTAGCATCGAATAATATACTGATTTACAAGTCTAATCGTCTAAAAAAGAAATTACCCGACGACTTAATTTAATAATACTTGATCCTATTTGCAATACGTATAAGTCGAAGATTGCTCGCAGAGAAATGATCAACTTGCACGTATTGCCAGCTATATCAGGAAATACGGAAACCTGCGGGTATTTAAATGACGTCTATACGGATGAACGGTTCCGCATTTAAAACCGGGTGGCCTTGAAGAATGAATGAGACCAAGGGAAAGGGAAGGAGGGGAGGGGACACATCGAGAACGATGGCCATATGCACAAGTTGCTTGGCAAACGGTGGTCTTGTTTCTTTTTCCTCTCGATGCTTACGAATATTTTACAATCAATAATACATCAATCGGCGTAAATATGATGTTCGATAAATGATCGAGTTAGTAGTCACCAATTAATCATTTATTGAATACGTGAGATTTTGTAAAAGTTCCTGAGTGTTTTTCAGTCATAATTATTTGAGTTATTTGCATTTAAATAATGTAATTTCTTTGACATTGTATGCTTAATGCAACTTTGCAATATCTTGTAATAAATTCTTAAAAATGAGAATTTAATTCGTACAGATAAAACGAGAGAAGTACTGATATAAGATCTCAAGTGCTTCTTGACTGAAAATACATTCTTTTTATAATTTTTTTCTTATCTTTTCTTATCGAATACTGTGTCAGATGACTAATATAAATGCAATTCGTATGCAAATATAAAAACCCAATGTCTCTTAACTTTTTTACATATTAATCAGACCGTAATTTCCAGAATTGTATGTGATGTCATTCCTCGAAGATATTCTGTCTTCTCTCTCTCTCTCTCCCCCTCTCTCTGAAACCACTTGGTAAAAATACTTGAATTAATCAGTAATATCAATCGACAAGCAATTTTATATTGTTCAAAAAACAGATTATAAAAGAAGGATTATAATATCAAGTATTTGTCGATTGAAGTATTTTTTAAGTTTTATCGTTAAGATACTATCATTGATATAATTTAAGATAACTTTTTAATTGATGAATCTATTCTCTATACAAATTTCCTACACATTTTTTCTTTGAGAGATAGAAAGAATAGATTATTCTTTCTTTTAGCATTTTATATTCATTCACTTCTACTTTGTACTGTTATATCAATTTCTGTCCTTTTTTTCACAAATTTAGTATAAATATGGAAAACCACAAGCATAGTAATACCTACAATGTTGCACCAAAAGCTTATATTAATAGAAAAATATTAGCATAAAATACTTATAATTATACTAATTATTAGCATAAAATTGTATATATTTATAATTATATTTATAATACTATTTTTATGTTAGATGTTATAATGCCATAATAAAGAATGAGCATATATGAAATCACTTCATTCTTTATTTAAAATTGTTGACAAAATTACGTTATGCAACATAATTTTTTGAAAATTTTTTTTCCAGAATCATTGATTCTTTTTTAAAAGTATTATGTTAACTCGATTGATCTACGAAATGCTTTTGAAGTAACCACTAATTTAATGTTACCTCGATTTTACGATCGCAACCGAAATATGATGTGCGTTATCGCTTATCTGTATATCCAGTGGAATTACCCCTTTAGGCAAAAGTATAGATTGTTCCATGAACCTCGAACCTATTATTCTCATTTTGTTTCCGCAATGAGCGATAGACATCAGATAAAAGTATCCGATATCTAAAATCGGGCGCCGTATTCGTAAATAGATTACAGCTGGTTTTTTCGGACACTCACCTGTTGCAGTTTCGATCGTTACACGTTTTTTTCCCCATTTTTAATGAGAAATCGCACTCGCTATAACCACATAGATATTTTAAAACTGCATTACAATAAGTTGTTTTTACTTCTCCTTTATTTTATTATCAATAAAGTTTAATTAATATTTAATACTGATTATTTTTTCTCTTTACCGAAATACGTCTTTGCAAATACATTTATTTGCTTTTGTTACTAAAAAGTTTATTTTAACTGCGCGTGGTTAGCTAAAGCGAAGAATTGTATATAAAAATTCACGCGAATAATATTATTAATAGGCTACGAAGATCCAGTCCTATAAATGTAAGATCCAAACTGTAAATGGCATATTCTCTAATTAATTACATGTATATCAGATCGGTTCTATTTAACTTATTATTATTGTTTATTTTTTAAATTGCTGTATTCAGATAATTGTCAATATTTATACTAGTTCTTGTCTTTTATGTACACACATGTAATGTGTGTGAACAAAAGTAAAGACAGATGTTATAGAATGTAGAAGATTAAGATGATTGTAAAGATAAAATTTAATGCTGAAAAGAATCGTAATCGTGTAAATGTCTGAACGATTTACAATGTTTTGATACACTTCATGGAAAATATGAGTGCTATAACTCTGCTATTATTTTAAATTTCGCCTTAATATCTTTAAACAATAAATCTTAAAATATTAAACTTGAAAATATGCATTAAAAACAAATTAATTCTTTTTTCATTCTTGTATAGTTTCTTTCTTAAGAGGATTACTATTATTAAAATATTCATACAAATTCAGATATGTACAAATTTATTTTAACAACATTACAATCTATAAATAAAATTGTACACATGTATAAATCTGCATATCGTTAAAAACTAAAATAAACGCTAGTACATAATTGTACTTCAAAATGATTTAAATACCTACGCCTATATAAATTTGTAGATGGGATTTTTATTTCATTTTTTAACTATTTATGAATTTGTTAGTGGATTAAATATTTCCATTGATTGTCAAAACACAATCTCACATTTATGTGGCATACCATGTCGATGAATCAACATTGTTAGAATTACCATCACATAGAAGCACATTTAAGTAAAGCACACAGACAGTGCCAGATAGAGAAATATTACACAATATAGATATAAATAGATCTTTCGAGAGTGGATCTCGACGTGAGTGCATTAATTATACTATTGTTCCGAATAAGATGTTCTCAATTGCGGTGCGATCCAAGCAACTGCCATGATTGGTCTGAGATGCTGCCAATCCTCATTATCGAATTGCTGCTATTAATTTCCCACTACGCTGCACGTCACCATCGAATAGCTTGTAAATCAACATTCTGAAAATTCCCCGGGCGGATTTTTCCACGATTTTGGCGCAAATAAAATAATAAGCTAGAATCTCGTTTTCTATTATTGGTAAATTAACACGGTGACGTGTTTCAATTAAAGGTGGACAAGGAAAATTATATCGATTGAACATGAATGATTTCTGCAGATGAGGATAAACTTTTTTTTCTAAAAAGTATATTAATTAAAAAATATATCACACAAGAAATCCAGCTATATTAATGTATATAATCACTTTATATTATGTTCTAACAAAGATTCACTGCAGAGAAAGAGGTAATGTTTTTCAAATTAAGAAAAAGATAAGAAAGAAAGTTTGAAGGAAAATGTCGACGAATCATTCTTCAGTTTATCAACTACATACAAAATTAATTTATTAATTCCATTTATTGGCATATATATTTTTGTGTTTCTATATATTTTGTGCTCCCTAATTTTTTTTAAATATTTTAATTATATTTATATATAATTTAAATTATATATTTTTCTCTCTAGTTATATCTAAAGAAAGAATTTATTTTGTGAATTTATATTGAAACGTTTAAAGTAAAAGAGACTGCTCAATGTAAGATCGCTTGTGAGAAATTTGAGAAACACTGCTGGAAAACACGCCTGACATCAATGATATACCTGCGTTTGACTCCCGTAGTAACTGGCAGCGTGGGTCAGAGTTAGACAGACCCATGAGAACGGCTGCGGCGTCAGTCTGCGCTGAGTCTTCGTCGTGGGAGTTGCGCTCTCTTGGTGCGTCATCAGGGCAGCTGTTAGGGCGCACAGAAGAGCAGCGAGAACCAACCAATCGGAGACTCAATGTGTTAAATTAGTGCGTGCAGAAAGTTTTCGAATCTTCCAACATCCAACAGCCTAAAATAGACCGCGAAAATTAGTTCAGGTAAGAGATATTTCTTTCTCATTTGTTAGTGACTCTGAAAAGAAATTATAGTTTTATCATTCTTATCTGTATATGTATACACATATATAAACATTTTCTGAACGATTATTAAAATATAATTTTTTACTGATAAGTAATATTTACAAAAAAATGTTAAAGAATAGAAACTCATCGCTTATCTTTTAAATTTTCTTTTGTACAATCGAAATTTTTGAGCTTATCGTCTATTGGAAAATTTTTAATTGCAGAAGCGATTAAATTAACAATAGTATAATAACGCTAACTTAGAGAAACTACATATAAAACAGAGAAGGAAGCGAAGTGGTAACAGAAAATATATTTTAATATAATTAAAGAATTTGTACGTTACCATTCTTATAATATCATTTTTACCCTTTTTTGAGACCATACTTATACATATAACAACAATGAGAGATTATATATTGCTCATTAAAAATGAAAAATTATACATAAGTTTCATAATTTTTTATTCGTTAAGTAAACAATAAAAAAATTAAAATATGTGAAATTTTTTTTACCCTGAAGAACTATACGTGATATCATGATATCGTGAAAAATTTTTCAGATTTATATTATGTATGGTTATTATATTAATACGTTGTTATAAAAATTGACATATATTTATTAACCACATGAAATATACAGAAGTGGAAAGTTCTTTTTTTTTTTTTAAATATTTTTCAAAAGTAATTTATCTAAATATATAATAAATATCTTTGTATTTATAAATCGCGTATACTTCGAATTTACTTTTTATGTGTTTGTCTTTTTAATTTCATATATAGTTAAATACTATAAAAATATTATTGCTAAAATGAGTTGTTGCATAGTAATAGAATCTTTATAAAAAATTAAGTATGCTTTTAGTAATTTAATTAAAATTATTTCTGTTTCTTTGGTTCAATTTCTCACTTGCAAATAAGCTTCGTCAACTTGTTAATTGAGTAATCACGCAAAAATTTATTTTGCGTTTATTAATGTAGAATATCTGGTTGTTTTCAATTCGTTACAAAACATTGTTAGACAGACATTGAAACAACGTCGCACAACAGATGTGCCTTAAAATTTAAAAGACGGATTCGTTCAAGAAGAACGTGTTTGTCATCTCCTTATCATGCTCCTTATGCTCCGCAGGTGCAACAGCGTGAATTATGAACGTATATATCATTTCAAGTATACATGTGAGAAATATCTGCGTATATTTCATATCAGTTGGTAAAGTTAAACACTGCATTTATTCTCGCGTAGCAGTACTAATGTATTGCTGTACACGGATATTGTTTGGTTAATGCTATGATAATTCTACTTATATAAAGTAAATATAATTTACGCGAGTGATTCTTGAATGACTATATATTGTATTTTATAAAACTGCAAACAGAGTTTTAAGAAATGACTAAATAAATAAACTTCCGATCCTTAGCACTGATATTTTAGAAAATCTTCTTTCTTTATACGCTTTTATCTTGTTCCGCGATTCAATCTGCAATTTTTCTTGAAAGGTACGAATAATTTCACAAGAGAATAACTGAAAAGATTTGCAACTATGACATAAATGTTTATGTTGAGTCTAGGAAAGCGCGATAACGCGTGGTATATCAGTGACGCGGTATATCATAAATGTATTATTGCATCTCTTCTTCGTCGAATTTTTGCAGTCGTGATCAGCTTTCGTGCGATGTTCACACGTAGCAACGTGATAAAAACTCCTTACAACGTGATAACGTGAGCGCCACCGAAGAATATTTTTATCGTTATTCTTCAGTGCCCCGAGAAAAAAATACGTTTTAAATTTTATTTGCTAAAACAACACGTTTCTATATATAGGTAATTCAGTAATATACAATTAATCAAATTAAAAATTTTTTTGTATACGTAATAAGTCTTTAAAAAAAAATTATAAATATATAAAATATAGTTATTAAAAGAAGTGAGCAGGTAGTCGTTCTGCCTAATATTTTATACCCAAATAATTTTGAAGAAATGAAACTGTCAGCTATATCTCATCTGGTAATCTTTCTTTTTTTACCCATAAATTTTTCCAATTTTTATAGCAATATTTTATGGCAAAAATAACAAACGCGGTTTCTCGCACGCGCAAAATAGAAAGAGGCAGAAAAATGGGAACCACATAGATCACATTTCGGATTCGGAGAAATTATGCGAATACAGACACGAGACGCAATGGTAAATAAAGCTGTTCCCGCGGATATTTTTCACCTGTTTTCCCGCGCGTACATACAGCCGTGTGCGTAAAGTCGACCATTTACTTATCTACTAGCTACCGTGTGCGAGGTGCGAAACCGGGTTAAGGTTAAACCATGTAAGCGACGGGTACCATAATGCAACTATCACACCGCCGTCGGGCCGTCGTGCAAGTCATTGACGTAAGAGTCGCGATAGTTTCCTGGCCGTTTCACGGGGGTTCGACATAAATGCGAGACCCCGACGCACGCACGTGTAAATATAGACGAGATCTGTCACGCACGCGTGCGGTCTAGGGAGACCGTTCGATAAAATGCAAAATGCACGAAAGCACAGGCGGATCGATCCACCAACGGCCGGGAAGTACGTACAACTGTACGTTCAGCTGACTTCTTCGGCACGGCAAAAAGTGAAAAGTGTATCAACGAATGTATCTTTTAGATGGTCATCGATGCACTCGTTTTGTAAGTTAAATAGCTCGCGTTGGCGCGCAACAGTTACCGCTGGAATTTGACAGCATTAACGACGATCAATATTACATCAATCACTATTGATATCAATCACTATTGACATAGCATTATTGATCTATTGATACTTATTAACAATTTAAAATTCTATATTGTACTTCTAGCTCTCTTGTTTGATTCTTACTATATGTATATAGCTACTCCGAATTCAATATCATTTTGACTGTTAGATCCTGTCTCAAAGCTCCATATTATTCTTTGCTTCTCTTATATCTACTATTTTTTCTTTTACATCGCTTTCTCATCAATTTACATTTGCATGACCATGCAAAGAGTGGGAATGCTCATATAAACAACACGAAGGCTTAAATGTAAAATTTTTTATTACTATTTTAAAATGTAGAAGAAATGGGCTGTATTATCATATAGAAAGGAATATGGTATGATTGCATGCTATAAATAATTAGATATGCGCTATCATGCATCATTGATTTATCACGCTTATTTACGTTGTTCTAAACGCGTCGTACGTAATTTGCTTATGCGAAAAGACATGTGAGATATCATTTTAGTAATAAATAAATATTTCCTTTCTTCTGTGCAGTTAAGATATTTATAGAAATATTCGCAAACAGATGATAAACTAACGGTAAAGAAAGGATGAGCTATTTATGCCTAATCAACATTCAAGCAATGCTATCAATTTTTTAATAATATGCGATATTATTGCGAGTCAGATAACAGATAACGCAATACTGCACATTTACTGCACACGAAAGGAAATTAGATTAGGAAAGAATTGCATTTATTTTAAATATTATTGCATGCACATGTCATCACTAACATTTCACGGAGAACGTATTAATCAATATTCTTCTGACAAGTTTTATTAACATAATATCGGTTTAAATAGCGAACTACGTTACAACGGACGCATTATCAGTTTAAATAACGGATTACGTCACAACAGACGCACTAAAATGGTTCTTTATAATCAGTTAAAACTAAAAATAACAAGAATTTCGTGGAAATAACGATTTTTTCGAAATTTTCATTGGATTAGCGTGTAATTTTTCGTGTACTCAATTTCATTCGTTTTATTCGATGCGTTGTAATATTTTTCATGTTTAAACACTCGATTATCGACACGATAATTTTATTGCGATGTATGCCAACGCAAATTTGCGAACGTTTATCAGTAATTACGGTACAATAATGTTACTTGCTATCTTTTTTTAGCCGCCATTTTTACGACTACCCGTGTGTCAAGAAAAGAACTTGAAAAAGAATAAAATATCAACCGCATTGTCAGCGAACTTTCGTCGCGTCAGCTTTAAACTCTCATCGGATTGAATAAACGACACTTCATAAAACCGAGAACGCGATAAGATCTATCTTAATTTATATCAATATACTTAAGCAGTATCTTCGTAATTGGATTTATTCGTTACGTCAACAGATATTGCATAATTCTTGTTGAATATAATTGATGAAACTGTTAGTTTTTTTTTTATATTTGTGAAATTTTTTTTTAAATATATAATATAAAGTATACTCATTGAAATATTGCACAATTAATCGTTCGATTAATTGTTTTTTCTGTTCTGAAAGGAAAAGTTTTATCAACTGGTTTACGATAAAAATAGCAGTATGTAACTGAGATGATGTGCGACAGACGATCTATCTGCTCGTTACGTGTCGATTTCTTCTGTGAAAACGTATTCTTGGACCTATGTCTGTATATCAAAGAAGAAAAGATTAAAAACAATTTTAATCACGTATCAAATATTCCAAAGATAGCATAGTGGAAGAAGTAAAAAATCGATGTAAATTAATACAATTCGATATTAATGAAATATACCTACATATGTGTTCCTTTTTAATTCAATAACTACTAGATACGTATCATCGTTCATTCTTAGAAGCAATGTCTACGTTTATACAGTGAATCGAATGACGATTAGTATATTATATTAATATCGCAATATTGCGGTCGAGTTATCATTAAGCATGATCGACGAATGTCTGTTTTAACAATATCTTCCAAACAACAATTTCTAATTTATTATTCCTCAGCTTTTAGCTCAATATTAAATATCAAAGCAATTAGGCCTTAAAATATTCTTAGTTTTATTACCGTGTACATTATTAAATACTCCTTAATGGCCTTTTAAGAGAGAGAAATATTTGTCTGCATACCCTAACTATAACTGTATGATATATTATATGGTTAAAAATCGATACGCTTGGTAGGAATAAAAATCGCCGACAAGATATATGATGCACACGCAACTTTCGTTCGATAAAAAGGCAACACAATCAAGCTTACACAATCGTGAACTCCTTTTTACTGCGACGCAACCTCTGATGGCACATGATCTCTGTCCATAGCTTATGGCGGCTTAAACAAAATATGGCACATCTACATCAGAACAGCTTGTGTTTAACCAATATCCTGCACTTCATTGAACGTAGTCTAGCCTCTTGAAGAGGTTCGTAGTACAAGTTACGTCCTTGGATGTCGCTTCTCGGGTATGTATGTAAATTGGAATTAATTTCGCGGCCGCGTCATTGCGTTGGTTTGTGCACGCATACGGAGTCTGTTCGACGCGTGTATATCTTCGTTGATATAACATATATAAACGCATGAAAAAAGAAGCGCATATCATCGTTGCCGAGACGATTTTACGGCGTCCCCTCACGTGTTTAGGTGAGCTTGGATGCTGATCGTGCAGCGATAACGTTTCAAAAATAAGACTTTATCTTTACGATTTTGGTGACGCGCTCGGAAACGGATCGTATAATCGTACGTCGCTCGGAATTGAACGATCTCTCTCTATTATATTCGTGTCGCCTTATATACGCCGACCCGCGACGCGATATGTTAGTCGTCAGGAAAATTTGCTAGTCGAAGGACAACGTCTATATTATTGGCATACCAGCACTTTGGATATCCAAACATCATGGACGAGTCCAGCGGTAAAATAATTACCGTATGTTATATTAACTAAACTTGCGTTGTGTTTTTAAGACTGGCAACTCTCAAGTGCGGTAAAAGAAAAAAATCCGGACACACTTTTTCTTCATTTCAAGGAACGACATTGAATCACGTTATTATTGTGTTATTTGTTAAATAAGTCACGCGATGGATAACAACGTTGTATTAATTTACATGTGTTTAAGCTTGAAAATTACACTATCCCATTATCGGAATTTATTAGATATAGTTCTTACGATATGAATATTAATGTCATTAATGTGAATTAAAATGTATTAAAGTGGAATTAGTTGTGCCGTTATGGTAATAATTATGGACGCAATATCTGATATAGTACACACCATAATTATATTGTTTTTCAGAGCATGTTGTTTTAGAAATAGGTTTTCGCGTTTTACTTTTGCGACGTAAAAACGGAATGAGCTCATTTAGAAATTATACCAATAACGATGTTATTGTTATTGGATTTACAATTATATATAACAATAACGATTTAATGCTTAAGTATGGATGTGACGAGTATTGATCGTCTCGTAATGTCGGCACGGTTTATCTTCGCGTTATAATCGTTTGCACGTAGCCTACTTTGTAGATAATCGAAGAATATTTATAGCTGCTCAACCAATGAATTATGTAAGAACGATAAGTTCAGTTGATGAATTAAATTCTTAAATAATTTATTAATTCGACGATGGATTCGCGAATGCAATTACATATTAGCATCTACCATTTGTGCAATCGTACTTGAGTATACTATCATGACATTGTAAGAGTGCCGATGAGCATAATTTTTAACGATAAAACAATGGGAATTATCTCGAGATCCTGGAATTATTAAAGATCACGTCGCGCTGGGATAAAGTCCTCCCGTTTTTTTTCTCCCAAATAAAATGCTCACGCACTTTTAATTTATCGTTATCATCAGTTATATTTTATTTATAAGGAGAAAGTTTAACTCTTTCAACTTTCTTGTGTTGAGCAACTCAGTTGCATTGAGTTTAATCTATACAGACTCAAGTTAACTAAATTTTAATTATGTCAAGCATTTCGTCTTTCACTAACTGCGTGAATATTCTTATTGCGTATTACATGTCAGGAGGTAGTAATAAAACGGTAAATGTCTACAAGACGAAAATATATCAGGGTGCGCCCGCTTGCTAATTCTACTCGAGAGCATTATTTATTGCCCATCTAATTCTTGACGTCACTGCTTGTCGCCCTTCTTGATGTTCACGAAGGGTAGATGAGTAATGGAGTTTTGTACGAGTAACCTACTTTCGAAAGTGGCATGTCTTTTGTCAAGATGCTCTCAAACAAACGCTCTGTCTCCTTTCGTCAATATTATTAGCAAATGCCATCTTAATAAAATCGCAATTTGCGTCAAATGAACTCGCTACGATCCGTCTTCCGAGGAAAAAGAGCGTACGGAAATTTTTCGAGCAGGAAACTTTTTCTCGTTATTTTGCGAAATACGTCTCATCGATTACCGTTATTATTAAACTATCAACTATTCTTTCTTTAATAATAATCTTTTTGCTTTCTGTATAACTTTATATAACTCATTAAACAAAGAATATATTAGAGAAGATGTATTAGTATTAGATGCAATAAAATCGAGCTAAATTTAGTTTCGCTTTACCGTTAGAGTCTTATTAGAGGAATCGGATTTGTACGCATTAATAACTGTTTGACAATGGTACATACTTATAGATTAAACTCTAATTCTGTACGGTCTGGCAATTGGATCGCAATTGTTCTGTTAAGTATTACGTACGTACTATTACATTTTTTAATAGCAGCAGTAAAATGTTGTCATATTTGTAACAGCTGTTATACTAATATCATTCATATTAAGCGAAATGATCCCCAGCTTTATATTCACGAATGTCATTCCCTACAAATCAAGTGATTGATAGCGACGTGCGTTTGTCTGGCGATCTATTTATAACATCGCCAAATCAAGCAGGGTATTCTGTTCGATATCACAACAGGCCGCAAGCCTGTTCACGTTACCGTAACATATATACATACATACGCATACCATTCTCTCAAAAATATCCATCCTTTCCTTATGAGAGATCCGCACGCGAAGTGTCGTCGAAGAGAATCTTTTTTATATTACCATTACGCTGAAGATGACCACAAAAAATGGTCGAAACGTTCGCGAATTTTTTATGTATTGACGGTTAAAAGAATATATACAATTTTGCGCCCTATTTACCGCGCCGGCTCTTATTGCCTCTTTCCCTTTACTTGATTTAATCACGAGAGCCTTATAATATTTTAATCTTTTTTATGTTCGATCTGTCGGTGTGCATTACTAAAATTTTTCAGAAAAGCATATTCCATGTTTCAGCTATGTCTCTGGAGGAATCACGGAGATCGCAACGTCCGTACCGGTACGGGATGGTCCTCCTATGCGTCGGGGCTCTCATCAACTGGTTGGGTTTAGCGGAGAACTACGTTGAACCGGTGCGTTACGTCGGTGTCGCCTGCATAGTCGCCGGGGCTCTCCTCATTTGCGCCGCGATGTGCTGCTGGCTGCACGCACCGCCAACTAGGACGAGCACGCACACGCAACATACGAACCATCCGATCACGGCACAGGTAATTCACGAACAATGTGTCAACCTGGCGAATTTATTTACTCCGTCGTACAAATTCTCAGTTCGAGACAAACTCGGAAGAGAGCCACGTCGAGGAAGGAATTAGAGCTATGATTCATACATCAACGCAAATCTACATTTACCGGTTTTCCGACATAATTAATCATTTCTCTTTTTTTTTAATCTGCCTTCATTAATCATCGCACGTGAAGTTTTGTATACGCTTCTATAACGCGGCCAATAATTATTATTAGCCCCTTATATACTCTGCGAATGTTACGACATAATCCCAAATTGAATAAATACGCCAAGTAATATCGTGAAGCCGTGAAGTCATCATATCGTGTTGTTTTTCAGTTCTACTACGTCAGTATTTTTAATTAAATTTAGAAAAATTACAAAATATGTAACAATAAATTGCATTTCAAATATTCTAAACGTCTTTTCAAACTACTTCTTAAAATAATAAATTAATTATATCCGAGTATTATCTTTTTATTTGCGTAATATATCTGATCCGTTGAAAAACGAATTAAATTAGATTCAAAATTTATCTTTAAAACTCTAAAACTTAATCTAATATATTTCTTCCATATAAATGATACTTATTCTTACTTTTGTTTGTTATTAATTGTTCTTTATCAGTTATTCTTTCACTAATTGTATTAATTTTATTCTCAATGCAAATAATATTTCTCTTCAGTAAGATATTTCCTCGCATTTAGACTAACTAATTTCGCTACAGGTTCTAATATCGCCGGTATTGAGAGTGGTGATAAATATTTATCATATATGATCTATTTAGACTCCATCCAAAAAGATGCAGGTCGTCGGCGCGGTTGAAGGCCCCTGAGATTAAAACGTTTTTAGATCGATCCGGGTCAACCCCCTATTATAGACCACAAGGAACGCGTATTATCTATAGATATACCCTAGCCTAGCAGTAAGCCGCAATTACCAACGACGGTGGACAGAATAAGAAGAAGCTTAATAATATACCCACGATCTATAGCTCATGCTTCTTTTTTTCCTCTTCGAACGGAGCCTAGAGCGAGAAATACGACAGAAGGGAGATAAAAAGATAAAGAGAGTACACTTTCATATATATCAGATAATATACATCGCGAGGTACATAAATCTTTAAAACGTTTAATAAACACGCCCCGTGTTCGTCACACGTTTCCATGTTGGCAAACATGCGCCTGTTGTTTGCAGATATCGTAAAAATTTCAAGCGACAGAAATTCTATGATCGCGAGGTACTAACAATAAAACTCGCATCACCCGTGGAACAGCGCGAAGTCACGATTGCATCACCTTGCTATCATTTCCTCCTTTCGATTTCAAATGACGGAAATATTACGAACGATTCCACGATGCCTTCGATTTTCCTCAAAACCGGTAATATATCCTCCTTGTAAGAGGTCAGCATTATTGTTAGTATGTACATAAATACTATTGGTGTAAATGATTCATTACTCTCTCTCTCTCTCTCTCTCTCTCTCTCTCTCTCTCTCTCTGTTCCTTTCGCGGTATCTGTCCAACTCATCGTCGCTATGTCTGGTCAGCATTACTATTATTAGATATTAATTTCAACATGTATCGTAAGAGAGAATTCGAAAGTGTATTGTTCAGTTTATTAGCATGAATTTTGCGCGATAATAATATTTAATATCAATAATTTTGACAGTAACTGATGATTATTTAACGAGATTTAATTAGAATTATATCGCAAATTTTTTCTCTACTTTATTACGAAATATATATTTCGTTTCTCTTTTTCCGCCTTCTTGTCTTTTTAGCCAATACTATTTTAAATCAGTTTGCCGCAAGGCATTTTTCCCCATGGAATTATCAACGAATATTCTCTATGTAAAATAAACGGCCTGTCCATTTTCAAATGTTTGCCTGTCCGTTCTTTATGCTTCGTTACATTGTATATGCAAAAAAGATATAGTGCACATCGACAAAGGAGGTCGTGACAGTTTGTAATGTCGATGCTGCTATAAGGATATTCACCCGGAAACATGTGTGTACCAATTTATATTTAACATCAGTTATCCTTGGGCATATTTATCATTACCTATATAGATCAAAATTCTTAAATCGACAATCTGAAATAAATTTTATATCGAAGCGACGTAGGATTACGAGAAATATTCGCTGTCTTCTCACTTAACAATTATGCGACTTCAACTTAAGTCCTACACATGTTTACTTGTCGCTTACATGCTTGTTAAGGAACATATGACACATCGAATTATATATAATGTCTTGGCTTTACCCACGGCGTTATCACGCAATTCTCTATCTATTTTTATAAATCTGGGTGTTTCCAAAGTCAAGAAGTATAAGTGTCACTTAATTATCAGAAATCCTGTTAAATCATGCATAATTAATTTTTTCGTCGAAACTTGATAACCTTTGAGATAGCGACTTATCGCGGCATAGCTTCTAAAGAAGGAAGTCAGAGTGTACGACAATTGAGAGAGAGAGAAATTCTTTAAATACTGAAAAACTCGTCGCGTGATTGATGTGACATTGCAATTTCCGCGTAATTTTCTAATCGTTGAACGATCAGCTACGTCAATGCATTCGAGAATTCTTCGTATTAGTTCGGAAGTTGTCAACTTGTATCAATTGCTTGACGCAGTTCAATTGCGAGTCAATTGACCCTTGGATAAATATTTACAACAAAAATTAATTTTGTTCATTAGACCTCTTACGTGACAGAGATGCTGCAATGATTTCAATTATATTACATGATCTAACATCACATTTCTCTCGCGACCCAATTATCACGACTCGACTCGTATGTGTACGTCGAGGCGACATGTAGCATCAGCAAGGGACATCATTTTCATGTCCGATCAAATATAAACAGCGTGGAATGTTGTTTCCTCGAAATCGTCGAGGTCATATGCTCGTGCCTACTCAGCGGCGATAAGCCGCTCGAGCGCGTTTCAGCAGGAAAGAATTTCGTGCAGCCGCGAAGAGAGGAGACCCTCGGGGTCGCAGCCGTTCACCTCGCCGTTTCCATTTAGGCTCATTATGCAATTTTCCAGCGAAGCTTTTTTTTACCACCGCAAATAGCCACGGCTATTCTCGTCGACCGCACACGCGCTCGCGTCTCGTACGTCACCCTATATGTATCTCGCGTGCGCCCTTTCGCGACTTACATTCAGCCGGCCACAATGCTTTCCGAAGAATACCGAGAGAGCTAGGTACGCAGATATCTATAGACGACCTACGACGAATATAGCGCGATGTGCACTTCCGGGTGAATATCCTTATAATGCGCACGTAGAATATCGCGGGAAATGCGAGGCCGGCACGTCGCGATCTGGATACTTTAAATAGACCTCGGCGACGATATATTTCCATGATGATTAACTATGCAACGTATTCTTTCTCGCAAACGAATACGTTCGCTATTATTGGGGAATTTGAATTGAACGTCGTAATTGCGTAGAACTTTACAAGAAAGTCACACATTAAAATTAAATTAAATAATCCTAAGAAATCTTAAAAACGCAATAACAATACCTACAAAAACTTTTGCATACTGGTTACTTTATAAAATTTCCGAAGTTACACTACAAAGTATTATATGTACAAGTTATGTCATCGCGCGCTGAAATTCTTAAATTACAAGAAGGCAATTTCATTGATCCTCGAAGTAGCGATCCTCAAAGAAATTTTAAAGGACAATTAATAAGACGCAACGAATCTTTCTGAAAAATCAAACAGCAAGCGATCCAAACAAAATAACTGACATAAATTCTTAAAGTTATAGATAAGAAAGATTCAAATACGAAAGTAGGCAATGGAACTATTATATATACAATCCCGCAAAGTTATGCAATTGAATTCTATGATACGCTGAAGCTAACTCAACCGATCGCCTTCTTTTAAAGATCGATGACCCGATCCACGTGATTTCCATCGAGGAACCGCCTGGCGTGTCGAGGCAGAAGCCGCCGGATTACGAGGCGGTAACGGACGCGCCACCGAGCTATGATGACGCTATCAAGCTAAATCCTAGTCAATTAATCAGGTTGAGCAATGGCAGCACGCCGCCGTTATCCTCAGGACAAATTATCCCGACAACCATCAGTATTGTCTCTCCAACGCTAACACCGCTAACACCGCCACCGCCATACGCGAGGTAAGAATATTCATAAATCCCTGAGCGATGCATCCACGCCTTGAAATGGATAACTAATGTCATCTCCCAGAGAGACAGCTATTACGTATTTTTACTTAAAATAAATCTCTTCTTCTAAATCAATAAAATTGATTATTCTTATTTCAAGACACAAGAATCTTGTGTTATATTTAATTTTTATTTTGTAATCACGATATTGATTATAATAGTATTTCTCGATTTCAATTGTATCTATGTAATAGTAAAGTCGTGTATTAAATGCGGCAGAGTGTTTCTAAATCTGTAAAAAGAGCTAGCCATTCGAACGAGTTTTTCTTTGTTTCAGGTGAGATTGTAGCGCTGAAAAAAGAGATCAATGAATACGCAGGTCTGCGACATGGATCGGAGAATCGACATATATCGTTGTCAATTGCAAAGATGAGCGATCACGTCTGTGGACTGCGAATAATACGATTGTACGACAATTCCGTTGTTTGCTCTTGTCGTTACGAGATGCGTGAACGTATACGTAGAGCTGCGCAAGATATCAGGGAGAGGAAGTTGAACCATTCAAAGATTGCTCAATGTTTCCACGAGCAAGAATCGAAAGAGGATCTCTTCGTGACGTCTCAGATATCGACTGCTTAGATTATTATCTATATTAGCTGCGAACCGTTGGCACCGACATCGTTTTACCGCTTAGAACGATTAACTCTTCCTAGCATTATGACGTTACGTTACGGTAACTCCAGGAAGAAACAGAAAGCCATTGAACGAATTGAGTTCGTTTTGATCACGGCGATATTCGAGTTTATTTAACGCGGCCTAAAGATTTGCGGTTACTCTCGAATTATATCACGATAGCTTTGCTTTGTTGAAAGTCGGATGGATCTCTCATGGAATCACGCGCATCTGAGAAAAAATAGAAATACACAATGGTGATACGTAACGACGTACTGACTCACAATGCATAATTGCAAACGTACAGGTCTATACATATCGTACTTCTTTCATTTTCAATGCAATCCGATGATCGTCTCAATGAGAATCCATCTGCGATGAATTATGTCATAGCGACCGCGATTTCTATCAACTTTGCGCTATTGCTTGGCCGTTCTGTAACCGCGAGAATGAAGTAACGACTTTTGACAGTCAGACGTTTCGTTCAACTCGCGGTCGGCTGTTGTTCATTTAATTTAACGATTCGAGCCGCGCCTAATTGATGCCGATCTGCAGAAACGGTGGTCTTTTAAAAATTAATTGACGGAGCAAACACACGTATTTTTTAGAATATGCATTTTTAATTCATCTCATTATGATCGCGCGTTATTTGAAAAGTGACGTGGACAAAGTTATAGGGATCACGCTAAAATACGTAAATCGTATCGATTTATCCCCTATATAATATAATATTTAAAATCTGTCGTGTTCCAATATTTGACCCACGTCACTTTCGAAATAAGCAGCTCAACTATTCATTAAGTCCACGTGACTTTTTATACGCGATGGGAAATGCTCGCGACAGATTTTCTCACTCTGGGACATTGTTGGGATCGCGACGCGCGTTCGAAGAGGATCGTCTCCCACGATGATCCGGCGAGGAATCACAGTAATAGAGCATTTAGCGCGTTGCGAGCTCAGCTGCGCGTAATTTACTGAAGAATGATCTTCTGCCATATCATTTCAGTGTCTGTCTCTTTAAATACGCACACACACGCGCACAGCACACTCATGCGAAAGCCATTCGCACGTCCATTTTATTGTGATATATACTATTATACATATATACGTGTAGATATTATGAAGCAACACTGTCGAATGCAATGGCGATGCTTGTAAAATAAGACTTTTTTATATCGAAAGTGCAAAATACAAAATACGAGATTTTTCTACGGCAAATTTCTTCCTATTGTTCTCTTATGTCCTCCTTTTACCATTATTGTTTCCTGCTAAATATCATATCGTATATAGAAGATCGCGTATCATTTATCTATCTTACATACATTACCTTGCATTTAATATAATATCAATGTAAAAATATATATTTATAAAGTTTTGATAGAGCCATTGGCGGTTTTAAATTAGTTCACCTTTTTTCTTATCATATAAATCACGTAACATTTTGCCTCTTATCAAATAAGTATTAAGAATGAACACGAATGAACATTAAAAGCATATTTCGTGCGATATGGAAGGAGAAATGATTAGTATTCATCGATAAATACCCTTTATTCAATCGGAGTAACATTTATACTTACTTAAAGCATGTTATTGAACTTATATACCTGTAGATTTTTATTAACGGCAACAATCATAATCGCAATAGTGACGAAAACGTAACGATAATAGTGATAATAAATTTGGCAATAATAATAATAAAATAATACTGACAATAATCAATAATAGCAATAATAATAGTAATAACAATAATAATCAAGACTAGTAGATGATAATAATAAATATCGCAGAGTATATTAATTGCAACGCAACGGAATTGAAGATGAGTTCTGTTGCAAAGTCAAAATGTAGTGACTGTTGATTACCTGTTTTTTTCCGCTCATTCTTGACTCTTTTTTATATACCAATTGTGCTAACTCGAAATAAAGGAACTGTTTGACGATAGGGATAGTGGTAACCGTAATTATAATGATAATGATAGTGACAAGAATAATTATAACGTCAAGGTTATTCATAATTGTCGGTCGACTATCGCTATCTGTAATTTGTTATTACTCTCACTACACGGTGGTTGGTTAAAGTATATTTACTTCTTCTGCACGCGGCTTCTCCTATCTTATCAGCATTCCAGACAAACAATTAATTTTCCCTTCTCTTTATATACATTATCTGATACACATAGTTGTAGCGAACGTAGTTATAATTTTAACACAATGTAGCTTTATATCGGCAAAATCACTGATTATCCGATCGACATGTCTGCTATTTTACGATGATCCGTATCTTATGATTTCATAATATTGACGTTATCAGTCCGTGTGTGATAATAATTTGAAGAGAGAAAGTAAGAATGTTAAAATTAAATATTAAACCATCTAAACCAGCTAAAACCATCTAAAATATATTATGATATATTGAGAGCATTTTTCACGGCAGTATAATTGATGTTGACTATAATAAATACGCATACGATAAAGTAATGATCTATATAATAAGCGCTTCATTAACAAATTCTTCTTTTCAATTACATCTATATTTATTTTAATGAATCCATATTCAAGTTATATATTTCCATTTTGTTTTCAGGCGTTAATATACTGTTAATAAAAGTCTCTTGCATCTATGTCGATCGATTGACTTATACGCAGGTGTAAAAAGTCAACCAGCGAAAAACGGAAATTTCTGGCATGTGTCCTATAGTAATAATAACATTCATACAGCTCCAACGAGAAGCGACGACTCGTACGACTGAGTCGAAATTTCGATATTTACAAATTCCTGTAGCTTCCCCGTATTCCTCGTTCTAGCAGTAAAACAAAACGTATAACGTATAACGTAAATGGAAACGTAAAACAGATTAAAACGTTAAACAGATTAACGAAACAATAATAACCGTGTCGATACAAAATGTACACGTGTCTCACGACGCGCCCGTAAATGATCGCGAATATACAGGGGAGAGAATGCGAAACGCATTCCGAAATTATTGCACATATGAACGAATATTCTCCGACCGAATTGGTCGCGTCGTGTCATGAAGGAACGCGAGGCTCCGATCCTTCCTTGTGTCCTTGATGAAACGATCGAGACTTAATCATTCGCCTCGAATAAGCATAAATTCGACATCGGACTTACGATTGACAGCTGTTGATGTAGAGGCCACGCATGACCTCGTGAGCATTTCTCTCTTCTCTTCCTCTTTCTTTCTCTTTCTCTCTCTCTCACTCACTCTTTCTTTCGTCGTCCCACTGAAATCGCAGCTTATTATCGCCAGCGATTCTATGTCCTTATAATAATTGTATATCTCTGTGACTATGTACAGCCTATGGACAACGCATCGCACTTTTCTTTCTTATAGACTCGATAATATTATATAAATACGTTGGTATACTTCGTGACTATATTTTATCGACAGTAGTAAGAGTAATGGTAGCAATAATGACGATTGAATTAGTCGCTAAAAACGATCTGACTGGTTGTAACAGTTACAATAGTAGTAATAATAATGACAATAATAATAATAATGATAATAATGACGATAATAATAATAATAATAGCAACTAGCTGGTAAATAGTTAGCCGACAAATTGATTTATAAGTAGCCTTTGGATTTTCAGCAGAGAAGCGTCGTTGGCGGACACGCCGGCCCTTGTAAATCACGCGCTGACCTCGCTTAAACGGTAATAACAGTTACACAACAGTTAAGTATGGCGAGAATCCGATATATAATCTAAATTAATCATTTTTTTTACACGACTTAGAGCGACTTAACCATCAACCTGTCGAATAATATATAAACGCAATTTCTCCCGTTGTGTATGTACATAGGCGGCAATAGCGACCGCTGTCGATCGTGATACTTGACGTAGACACATCATTTATGTACAAAAGATATATCGCTGCGGGGACACAACGTCGGCCCCGCAAATAGTAGTCCGTTTAGCTCAACTCGGATGTCCCGATGGAGCCGTCGTGTCGGTTAGATGCCGTTATAGCGGTATTCTAAGCAGCCTACGGGCCGGTCGCCATGCTCGACCGGCCGCGACGACTTTCACCGACGATCGTCACCCCCCGACGATCGCACGTGGATCGCAAAAGTTGACGTGTCGCCGAGTGACGGTAGTCCGAAATTCACGCGAGCGATGTACGTATGTAGGTACGTGTGACGCACGGCCGGATTTTTCGCCACCAACATATCCGGACGAGTCACACGCGTCACGAAGCCGGGTTTCTCCCAAGTCGATAGGCCGATCCGCGGAGCTCAGTCAGACGATCGACGCAGTTCCCTCCCGTGTGTGCTCGTGTCGATTTACACGTGTCCTACGTGTAAGTATATACGTTTTTACGGGAACTGGGCACCGTTCTCTCGCACCGTTCCGTTCACTCGTACTCGATATGGAACGAGAGCGGAACGACTGCGATCCGAATGCGTCACGAATACGCCGGATCGCTTGCAGGTCGCGCGTGTCCCGAGAGCGACGCTCAGTACCCGATCGTCGATCTTTAAGGATGGTCTCAGATGGGTGTCGGCAGGACCGTAAAGTCCTGCAGAGCGGTCTTCACCGTCTCGTAAATCGGCCGGTTGCTCTCGTCGGCGCAGTAGCCGTCGGCGGTGCACAGAGTCTGCAACTTCGTCAAGTAACTGTCGAAGTTCTCGTGGCCGATCTTCTCCTGCGGCCCGCCCGGGGCGTTCGGTATTCGCACTTGCTCCAGCAGGGTGATCATGTTGTCGCGCAGCGATTGATAGTACTCGGTCAGATTATTGTTGCGCTGCGATATCGTCGTGGTTTCCTGCAAAAAGAAATGACAGGGTGCTCTTGTCAATGTCTGCGAAAACGTTATCAAACGTTATTTGGACGGCGATCAATAAGAAACAATGAGAAATAATCTAATTGCAACAAAAATGCTCACTTACAATTAGATATACACACACAATCAATTATTCTAGTTAAAATTTAAAATAAAAAATTTTTAAAAAAAAAACGTTCTTTTCAATATGCGACTTCAAAACGCGAAATGGACTGATCAACCATCGGTTAGTTTACTTGTATAATATCAGCATACGGTTAATAAAAAAATAATTACTGTAACATGTTATTTCGTGTAATAAATCTTCTACAAACTATAAATAACATCGAGAAAAAGAATTGTTTAATTAATAAACAACGATGCAATTAATTTAACGGGGCATTAAAATATAATAATTTAGCTTTCAAAATAAAATCCAATGTTGTAATCGCAATAAGGCAAACGCGATTAGCTCACGAGCACCAAGATCTATCATCTATCTATCTGAAAACGGCAAAATTTCTATTTTTTTTCCCGTTACACAATTGTACGTTATTTATTTATTCGGCACACGGTATACTACCGACTGAGCAAACACTGACCTTGTCTCCCTGCTTGAGCTGATTCTCCATAGCGGTGATATCCGAGCGCAAGCGCAAGACCTGCGATTCGACCCGGGCGTTCTCTCTCTGGAGCTCGGTGATCTCAGCCTCCAGTGTGTAGAGATCCTCGCCCTGGACACCGGCGGTCCCGCTACCGCTCGAGTTACCCTGACCCGTGCCTACCGCACCCCCGTGAGCCGGACCACCGGCTTCCAACCCTGAAGACAGGACAGACACGGTCCAGTTTGATCGACTGCCCGTTACAACCGCCGAAAGAGAGATTATATGTCGTATATTTCCCGATTTTTTTTTCCAGAGAATCGGTTTTTCACCCACAATTAAGCGTGCACGGCGCGATTCGTACGCCCTTTCGTCTCAATGCGAAAAATGCGGCCCTATTACGTGACAATAAGTAACAAATTCTATGGGAAAGCTACTAGAAACTGTCTGACGGAAGTTCGTACGAATTTTACGAATTAATATTTAAATACAAGCGTTCTGGCGTGTCTTATTTTTTTCTTTTCTTTTCTTTTTTTTTTTTTTTTTTTCATTCACGATCGATAAGCGTTAGGTCGAAAAATCCGAACAAGAATTTACGGGGCTTTTACGCGGTACAGGTGGAAATGTAGCGAGCATTTAAAATTTATGTCAAGGATCGGTTCAGGCAGCGACTCAGGCGAAGCGGTTTGTGAAAACACGTCGCAATTATGCAAGATCTGAATGAAATGTTTCGACTTTCGGTCGATGCTACTTGTACTATCCTTTTTTTTTGTTTTTCTTTCTCTCTCACTTCGCTCGTCCCAAGTCACTGCATTTTATAGCTTGTCTCGAGATAATGGGACGGTACGGTTTCTTCTGCGTACGGTTCGTGCCAAAGTGATAAACGCATCTCGGCAAAAAAGCGAGAGACACTTTGAGGCTCATTCGATTCAAGCGTGTGCTCCGAACTCGGTTAAGAGACGCACGAACCTGACAGGAGTGCCGTGGAAATGGTATGATCGGGACAATGTCAGGGTGTTTCGGGGGGTAATTAGCGTGAGGTGCCATCATACCAGATAGAAGAAAAAAAAAGACGGAGGACACCGAGTGCTGGCGTCGGTACGCGGCGCGACATATCTCATTTGCGCGTGAATGAGCGAGAAAAAGAAGCTTACGAGTTGTTTACTGTGCCAAAAGGTATACAATTCACAAATATTGCCAACACTCGAACGTCGTCACGTAAAAGTAAAAATACTGGTGTGTGGAGATTCTGTAATGTAACATCGAAAACACATAGGAAAACAAGTGGCGAATACGTCAGTCCCTTACCTTCAAAAGTAACCGTGCTCCAAGCTCAACATGAAAGGAGCTGATCCCAGAATAAATCAGAATATATTATTTTTCATCATTAAGACATACGGTTATTTGTTTGTTGTTGTTTTTTTTTTCGATTTTACATTTTCTGTCTTGTACATAACGAAGGAAGAGGTTCCTGCGCGGGACCGAATCGAAAGGGAGGGAAAAAAAATGAGATGTAAATTAACACCATCATATCCGATTCTGTTGCTTCGGTTTTCTTCTTCTTTTTTTTCTCTCTTTTATAAGCTATTTGTGGCATCCTTTCACCGTTTCGTATCTAATCAGTTGCGATATTTGTTCGCAAACCTGGAACATTTATTACTGAGAAAGAAAAGGGGATTGAAACGGGAAAAGAAATATTTAAAAGAGGAGAAAAATAAAAGAAAAACGAACTCTTTGATGGTCAAGAGAAAAACTTGGAAGGATAGGGAAAGAGGTCATTCTTATTGGTATGACAGCACATCATTGCGTGAAGAGCAGAGTATGGCATAGCACGGGATCAAGTACAAGGTTTGATATGCACAAGTTTACAAAGGAAGGTACATAATTCCGTATGTTTTAGCATCGTGTTCGTCCGGACGTCCGATCAATCAATGAAAAGTGGTGTAAATGTTACGTAACCGTTTTTCTCACATGAATTCTGAAGTAAAAGAAAAATAAGCGTCGAGAGACGATAAATTCCGAACGAGCACGATGCACAAGCATAGAAAAGAACAGAGAGCGAACTTAAACTGTCTTATCTACTTCGTAACATTTCCTCTCTTTCTATCTATCTCTCTCTTTCTTTCTCTGCCACGCGTTTTGATAGAAAAACGCATCTCGCGATCTCAATTTTGGCAGCTGCGCGCGAGCAGAATTTTTTTACGGATATACTCTTTAGAGAACAAAAATCGATCGTTATTCTTCATCGTAACGATTGGTCTCACGCACAGCGTAACTCTGACAATGATTATTCTTCGATCGTTAAGTATTGACAGCCGGAGGCGACATCAGGGGCAACTCGATCCTCACCGGTGATTCCTCTGCTGTACATGCTCATATTGTCCTCCGGTTTCGGTTTCTTCACGGCGTGGCTGGCTATCGGACAGCCCGACAAGGACCTATGGCTGTGGAAGGAGCCGTTTATGTGACCGAGTCCATCGCATCCGGGCGTTGGGCAATTGACACCCTCGAACTTCATAGCCGTCGCGGCCGCCACGGCCGCCTTGTGCTGCTCGACCGTACCGCCGGACTCCAGTACCCGCATTTTATTCCTATTTGCGATTGGGCACCCAGATGCACTGTAATAAGGAAACGAGGATATGAATAGTACATGCGATGAAGATTACGGACGAATAGGCAAAGGGTTATTACCGATCTCGGCGATTACAGTCACAAACATCGGTTGTATATCATCATAATTCAATTTTCATTTAACAAACGAATAGCATATAACGGCAGGTTAAAATAGTATTTTATACTTAAGCTACGTAATTATTGAACTATTGAATTATTGAACTATTCAATTTATTATTAAACTGCAGAAATCGCTGCGAATAATATCAATCTTTTTAAGTTATAAGTAATCAGAACTTTAACGGTTAATCTCGCGATCTGTATAGAAGCTAACGTTATCAAAACCACTTAATCATCCGCAATTTAACACATAGGATAATTGTACATGTACGTAGAAAAAAAGAGAAAAGAAAACAGCATACGAGTATGCTAGGATCCACCTTGCGTGAAAGCTCCTACGAGCCTTACCTGCGGTGCGACAAGAATTTGCCAGTGGCATGGCCGGACCCGTCGCAACCCGGGATTGGACATCTGTAGTCCAAAATGCCAACACCACCGTCACCAACACCACATAATCCATCCGCACAGAGCGAGCGTGAAACGAGCGGAAACCGCCAGTTATTAGTCAGCGTCTTCGCTTTTGCGCGGGGTGTAACTCGGGCAAAAGGGAGTTTAGGATGCGGTTACGGGGGGGGAGGGAGAACGGGATTTCCCCTTTCTCTCGGGGTCTCATCCGGCAGCCTCGCGGTACGTGCAATGCGGTCGAGAAGATACCTGCGTTAGCTGCTACGTGCAACGTGCGAACGCGACGAAAACGCAAATTGAGATCGCGATTACCGCCGCACCCTCAAATTGCGGAACTTGCGAGATGTAATCGCGTCGTGAAACCAAATCCTACCGAACTCGCGATAACCCCTCACACTTTTCGGACCTCCTCCCTTCGTATCATATTAATTTACAGTCGCTACTTTTTAATATTGGATGCAAATTAAATAGTTAGGAAAAAAGAATTTTGCAAGTCAAAGTAGGTTTCTTTTAACCCTTATTATATATATGTTACGCCTAAACGTGCATCCTGCATAATTCTTCCGCAAATTTTAGTCAATAAAATATTTCTTTCGTTAGTATGACCGTTAGTATCGGTGTTGCCCATTAAAATTAAACAATTAATTGAGAACGTCCTATACAACTATAACTCCTTGGAATAAATAAAAATTGGAAAATGCCGCTAATCCGTGTTAATCGCGCGAACAAAAGGTGCGGTCAGAATGAAGAGCGCATAATTCACAGTATTCGCGCCAACTGACCTCAGGGGCTCAGAATCTTGACCATCTCGAGGTTTACTCTTTGGCTTGTTGGCTCGTGGACAGCCGGACAAACTTCTGTGCGACGAGTAATTTCCCGTGACGTGTCCAGAACCGTCGCATCCTGGCGTAGGACACTTGAGCTCCTGGGAATGCGCCTGGATTTGCGAGCGGTCGGCTCGTGGACATCCGGAGAGGCTGCAAAAGGAAAGAGACTCTCTTCTATTTTGACGCGTTGCGAAAACGCCATGAAGACCGCGCGCTGCGTGTTCTGAGGAGGCACAAGAAGTTGTGAGAGATTTGAAGAATTTCGAAAGTAAAAAAAATTTATCATTTTGTTACGATATCGTTGTCCGATAAAATTGCGCAACGCGGTAATCTTCATGGCTTCCGTCACACGAACGCACACCTCAGAAACGTCCAACCATCGCTTCAGCAGCACATCGCATGCAATTTACGCGACGTTGCCACGATGTCGTGAGTACTCACATGATCTAAAGGCTATTCAACTTGGAAGGACGATTAACGTTTCGAACAATTAGATCTCGATGAGTATCCGAACATCTCGTTCGCTGAAACGATCGAAATCGTCTATACGTGTCGCACGACGGATGACATAACGCGCCACCGAAATTAACGTATTGCTATTAATTATTAATCGCCGCGCTAAGATCTAGATATATATGTGTATTCATCGAAGAGCGGCAAGAGACGTTGGCTCACCGAGATCAGGCCAGCGTACTGCATCGGGCACCGGCTGCATTAGCCAGGTACGTTATTTACTTTCGGACGACTTGCCTTGCGTCCAGTTCGAACGAAGACATTGAGGGAAAGGGAGACCTAAGACTCGCATTTCTCCGCTCGAGCACCGATCGCTGCGCGCCGACGATCGTAGCCCGAGTCTTACGCTCCGGGGATACCCTCAAATGTCGTGCGGATTGTGATCGATGCGGGCGGACAACGGATCGTGTTTGGTATAGCATGCAAATGGCAACGCCGTGTTCCAGTTGGATCACTTATGAGGTGTCGCTCGTAAGATCAATCGCGCTTCGTCCTTGCGTTGATCCGAGATCGGTCTTACTCTAAGAACATCGAAAGGGAGAGCAGGGAGCACACTCACACCTGACCCCAATGAAACTCGCCAATTGCCAATTTGACTTTGCGCACGAGGTGCGTCGCGAAGCGATATGTATCTTGACCGCTTCGTGGGTTTCCTTGATCGTTAACGGTTCTGCTATGACATGGTCATCGACAACAGTTCGCTACGAAGCTGCCCACTCGAGGCTGGCGAAAGCGGCTTTCAACGGACGGGTAGTCAGTAAATTAATCACTACGTACGAAAGCGAATGAGTCTCGCGATCGAAAGCGGGTAAATCTTGTGCCGATCCCTGCGCAATGCCGGACTTTGATTTTGCCATCCCTTTTCGTAGGGGTCGGGTAAAAACAGCGAAGAAAAAAAAGAAAGAAAATTCATTCAATTACGAGGCTCATCTACACACTTTTGGTATCGCATAACGTAACGTAGATAGGTACATAGAATATATGAAAAAAGAAGAGAGGAGAGAGAAAGAAAGAGAGAGAGAGGAAGTATAACGAAAAATAAAGACTATATATATATCATATATATACATATAAGTATAATATATATGTATATATACTTATGCAAGGTAACTATAGCACCACTGGATATTCACACGTATATCATATATATATGGCAAAATAAAATATTAACGAAATGTATAACTCAACCGCTCAACTAGGAGAAAATAGGGTTTCTAAACGTATGTTTCGTATCGCTATCGCAACACACTTAAGAAGCAACTACGCCACGGACCACCAATATGCATCGATACAAGAACCATCCATGTAAATGTAATTCGCAAATTACGTAATGTCGTTTGTTGTATATTTGTATGTGTTTTTAGGTATAGGATATATATTGTCATCTACCGGTTTTTAAATAAAAATATTTATTGAGGCTTTATTGAGGGACCAAAGAGGAACAGCATAAATTTAAGTGTACGCATGTATGTATGTAT
>NW_020217561.1:121651-147501 GCF_003070985.1 Temnothorax curvispinosus | reverse complement strand
GTATGTATGTATGTATGTATGTATGTATGTATGTATGTATGTATGTAGCGTGCTTGCGTGCGTGCTGCATCGCCATATCGATATATAATAATCGAACGTTCACGTCAAAGGCTTAGTGTAAATGTCGATGCTGCCTTGCCTTCTGTGGGTAGCGTAGTTCCCTGAGACATGACCCATGCCATCACAGGACGACGTGGGACACTGTATCAGCTCCTTGCCATCGCGACCACGAGGGGCGGGCCGAGGTGCGAAATTCAACGAGTACCTCCTCACACTCATACTGCACCGAATAATATTAACCGTCAAATCGAGAGTCCCTAGCTAAGTTGATTATGGAATTATCAATAGCTCTCTAATTGTCGCTATTCGAGTGCGGGGATCCAAACGCGGCACTTCCGCCTAAATTATTCCCTTCTTTTTTCGATGTTACCAATTTAAAGTGTAGCGACTAGAATTATATGGCTTTGTGTGTTTGCAAAAAGCACTCGAGCAGATTGTCTAACGTAATTTAATATACTCTACACCCAACATAAGCGACAATCATAAGTCGCCTTCCGAGATGCGAATGCGAGTGTATATAGTTTATAGTTATAGGGCGGCGCAAAGTTATATTGCGTTTCGTAACTTTTCTTTGAAGCGCGAGTGGAAGAGCAATGTGCGACGTGATAGCATGATATGAAAAAACGTCGAAAAGCGGGGAAAAAGGGCTGGTAGGGGGCGGAAAAGCGAAGGAACATATGCGCCGGTCAGAGAATCAGAGGGTGAGCGTCTCGCTCTTGCTTCCGATCTCATCGTAGCTTTGTAGATAGGCAAGCCGTCGGCGTCGTCGGCAATGAGAAAGCCTCGGAAACCTCGATGGCCCTTGAGTGGTCGCGATATTGCCGGGCAACCGAGTGCCGACGGATGCCGACTTGAGTGCAATTCAAGTCCGGTACGCCATCGGACTATCTATCCACCTTCACGTTTTTACAGTTTCTGCTGGCCCGCTAACTCTGTCTTGGACGTAGGTAGTATCAAGTACATAAGAATTGTGTCGTGATTTTTGTTAACAATTTTTTCTACATATTAATTAATATATTTTTTAATAAAGTAATTTATATATATTTACACAATATCACTTTAATATATCTGCATATCAAAATAAAATACAGCACACGATCTCTAGCAAACAAAGTATATATACAAACGAGTATGCAATGATTATGATAAAATGGATCGTTTGGAAGATTTAATCGTTCTTAATTTTTGGTGGCTAGATTTTTTAGAATATTCAAACTTAAAGGAGAGTTTTAAAAAAATTTGTATTCTTTGTATTTAGGAAAAGAATTGAGACTTTTTTTCACGATTTGCGAGATATCCTATATACTTGATATTTTTTCGTAGGTTTAAGTGATTGAGATCCGAATTAAGACGTACCAATAAAAACGTTTCCAAGAGAAGACTAATAATATAGTTAGGACGCGAGTTATAGTAACAAGGCAAGGTGGTTATATTGCCTGCTGCTATTAATAAAGTTGAAGTTCGGATATAGATTGATTTTACCGAGATTTCACCTGGTCGTACGTGTTCCATGTTATAGCGATTCAATAAAGATGCAACTAACGAGGGGGAGAAAGAGGGAAAAATTAATATCGCGAGGAAATCATTGAACATATATATATAATCTTTGTTTCAACTTCTCAAAGTTTGTGTAATAAAAAGGATATAATTTACTAAACACACTCATTATTATTATTAATAACATATTTAATAAATATTGCAAAGATTTCAATATAATAAAATAGATTAAGAAATAAGATTACTGTTACGAAACGTTTTCAATCTAAAAAAAAAATGATTTTTTAATATAAGATATATCCTATTGACAGTTAAAAGTCAATAATTTAATTTCTCTCTCTTTGATATTCGAATTTTGTTATTTTAAACCTTTTTGCGTTAGGCAAGGCAGATATAATATTTATCTTTTTGCAATATTATGTACAGTAATTAAGTAATACATTCACAATTATATTTTCGCACAAGTGTAAGTATTGTATATCGCCAATATTATCATCTCTCGAACTTCCGATAGAATGGGGATTCGTGCTTTTCCCACTTTCGTCCATTGTGGGGGGGGGGGGGGGACATTTGTGAGATTCGTGGAACGCGACGCGTCGAATTTTGGACCGTGGTAAAATTACAAAAGGGACGAAAGGCAGCCTCGCCTCGAGGTAGCCGAGGAGGTGTGCTCCGGATTTCTAACCCACGCGGCGGGAGGGACGACGCCGGGTCTCGGCCCATAATCCAGTGCGGTGGCAACTGATTATACCCCACCTCCCCATTTTAACCTTATCCTGCCTCGCCTCCGCACCCTCTCGCAACCCCTTTCTCCCGCACGCGCGCCTTCCACTCGAGCCTCATCCTCATTTTCTTCTTATACGCCCAACCGCGCCTCCTCCATACCGCCGAGCTTCACGTCAATTAGAATAAGGTTGGCACTTTCGGTACGAAGAGTAATTACTTTAATTAACAAAATGGAGGTGGGTATGCGCGAGTTTTGCCCCCTTTTCCTCTCGCCCTCCGTCGCCGCTGCCGCCGCCGCCACCGTCTCCACGTCTTTTCAAGCTTCGGCCACGAATCTATCGCGTGAAGGATTCGTGCGATCCTTTCCGCAAGGCAAGTAAGTATCAAGGCGAGAACTCGCGATGCTCGCCTGCACGACGTGTGGACGTATTCTCTAATAACGCTACCTCACGCTAAATAACGATTTGGATTCTCATCGCGTATCGAGCGTCACAAATCACTATCTGGTTTTAAGTATATTGAATACATCTAGTGGAAGAATAAATTCTTAGTTAGAGAGATGTGCCAAATACGCGGTGAGAATATCGGCCGATCTTATGACAGATTTAATGCAATATTTTTAATCGAGACCTATCGAGCGGTATTGAAGTATCGTTACATAAAGTTTTTAAGCTCTCGAACATTTAGTTTAAAATAATGATTCCTATTTCACCGAAGAGCATATAGACTCATATTTATAGTACAAAAATAAAAGTTTGCTATGAGTCGGATTGTTGCTCATAATCGCGATAAAGGGATAAAAGAGATATCCTACCTGTCGTCCTTGCCGGATGGTTTATCGAGGGGTCCAACCGTGTGCTGCGGGGGTGGCATGCTGTAACACGGCGCCGGGGTGTAACCCGCTGGAATCTGATAACCGGAAGTCACTGGGCCACCCGGGTAAGTTCCACCGCAATTGTAACCTGCAGTTGGGTAAGGGGTGTACGTGTTCCCAGGATATTCGGGTTGAACGCCGGTCATCCCGTATCCTGGGTGAGGACTCATCGGTCCGTAACCTGATATACGAGAGATTGTATAAATAAAGAAAGTAACAATTATATTAATAGTTCTCTAAAAGTAAAAATATACCGGTACAGTGCGAAACGGAAAGTGCCTTACAAAATGCATTTACTGTATTCAATAAAAAAAAATCTTAATATGTTTTTCAATTTCTTCGATATTGAATACTTTGATAATTAAATATCAAGATAAATTTAGAATTAAGTATTGACAACTTGAAATGCATTAGGGGAAAAAGATTTTGTTCTCTTCTTCGATTCTGACTTGTGTTTTCAATGTTTACTTCGTTAGAAAAAATCCGTTAATTTTCTATAGATATAAATAATTCACAAATTGGCATACTAAAATGTTGATACTATGGAGCGAATTAGTATAATCTTTTGACTTTTATACGATACCGGGAAAGCGGTACGATTTCTAGGACACTCTGCCTAAATACGCACATATACGCGCCGCGCCATGTAATCGCGCTCGAACGGGAGACACGGAAATAGCGCGAACACAGGCGCACTACAAGAGCAGCCCGCTGCTTGATTAACTGTTGTAAAATCTACACGTTTATTTACTGGCAAGAATTCATTTTGTCGAGAGAGCACGCAATGCAAATAGCCGACGGACGGAAGGCCGACTGTGCGCGCGCGCGCGCGCGCGACGTCGTGTGAACACGGCCGTGCCCTGTGTGCGTCGAGGCCGGGGAACACGGTGCTGTGTGTGCTCGAATGTTTCAATTTCAATAACTACTCCCCAGCGTCAGAGTCCGCACAATATCGGCCGCGCCGGACTTTTGCCGGCGCTACGTGTACGCGAAATATTGATAATTAACAATGGCCGTGTACCGTCACAGGGGGGTGGTTCGACGAGAAGGGTGCGCACGGTGCACATTCAGGCCGAAGGATGAAGGGAAAGAGAAAGAGAGAGAAAGAGAGAGAGAAGAGAAGAGAGAAAGGGAAGGATGGAAACGGAGAAAACGAGGGGAACGATCAGAGAGAAAGAGAGAGAGGAAGGAAGGGATGAGAAGGGGGAGAATCGGCCGCGGGTTTGGAATGCCAAGGTACAGAGAGACCGAGGAAAATGAGAGTTCGGCCATAGGTGCCTATTATGGCAGTCATGTACTGTTCTGGTGAATTTTTATTCGACGGTTGTAACCGCGTATCGTCCCCCAACCCCATCTACATCCCTCGCCACCCTTGCCGACCCCCGGGGGCGTCGGGCTCTTTGTTCTCTTCCGAATCCCTCGTCCATGTGCCTCCTCCGCGTCACCCCCGCTATCACCTGACGTTACACGACGCCTGTATAAGGACACATTAACGCTTCGCGTGTATCTCTTGCCGCGCATATATATGCCAGTTAAAATTTATAGTGTTAAAGACACCCTGTCGCACCCTTCTCCATGTTTGTTTTTTCGCTCTATCTCATCTTCAGCCGGCATTATCGTACAGACGATTTTCCGTCGCTAAATTTTCGCAACAAATTACGATTCAACGTTATTGCACGAGCAAACGATATTATAATTGTTACAAGTATTTCAATGAGCAGGTAACGCTCCTTGGTATCAAAATACTATGGCAGTGAGAAGCTTCCACGTTAAATGTTATTATTTCAAAAAAATTGACGTAATGCGTTTAGCTATTTTAGCAGAAAATATTTTTTACGGATAAGTTTTACAAGCTAATAAATTTTACAACTTTATATAATTATTATTGCGATTATTGCTATATAACGCGACTACAAAGACAGTTGTAAAGCATCTTCGGAACACGGATCATAGATTGTCCGCGAAGTTACACGATAAACGACGATAACTCACCGGTGGGGTCTCGGTAGGCGTCCATGTAGTGGGAACCCCCGCTGTCGGGTGTGCTCTCGCGACTATACGCCGTGACGTGCACTCCAGGCGGCGGAAACCCGGGTACAGGCCTGATTCCCGGACCCCCGCTGAAATTGACCGGCTCGTTCGCCGTTGAGAAATCAACGGGCTCAGTCTGCTCTTCGATAGGTCGTGGGGCTGGAAAACCCGGACCCACTGGAACTGCGACGGCTTCCCCGTGGCCGGTAGAATACTGTGGACTGGGTGCACCGCTGCAGTAGAAATAGATATGTATCTGTTTTCGTATCTGTAGTCGTTTATCTAAGTATTGTAATGGTATTCCAAATGCTTATGATTTCGGAGCATTTTGTCGATTCTAGATTCTTCATTAAAATAATTTTTCAACTTTTTAATTGAGCTTGAAAACAATTTTTCCTGTAAAGTTGAGATTTCAAGGTCTTATTCTCATTATCTGTTATAAATATGCAAATTAACGGGTTGATTTACCTATGGAGTCTATTGACGCTAAGATCGAGAGTCTGGCCTTGAGGACTAGGAACTTGAGGGCTAGCCGTCAAGTGGGGACTCGCCGCAGCCTGAGGACTACTTCCCACCGTCTGTCCTCCTCCATATTGTGGACTGAGGCTGTTCGAACCGTAGGGTGGTGCCTGTAAATCATGTTATTGATAAGCACGAAGATCTCACAATACTTTTTTTTCGTAAACATCGTATTATTTCTAACTAACCTGCGGACTGGTGGACGTAACACTGGAGGTAGATAAATCCATCACTGATCCCCCGGGCGAGGTAGGCGGTCCACCGGGCTTCTGCATCTGCTGCATTTGCGCGACCGTAACGCATTTCACTGTAACATTCGTGGAGTTATGATGCTTAGTTACAAGCGAGTCTTGGATACACGCAGAGACGATCTCGCATAAATTACCATCTTCAGTCTTTATCATCCCGGCTGCCGTAGCGGCGGCCATTGCCATCTGATGTTGTTGTGCGGCCGCCGCGGCTTCCTGATGATAAACTCGTTCCTGCTCTTCTGGCGTCATGCCGGTTTGTCCCAGATAGTACATATTCGCCCTCGAATGAAGCTGTTGCTGCTGTTGCTGCTGCTGCTGCTGTTGCTGTTGTTGTTGTTGCTGCTGCTGCTGTTGTTGCTGCTGCTGTTGCTGCGATGGGATAGGCGCGCAAGACTGTGTATCGTATCTTTCATATGTCGCGGTGGTACCGGGATCGTAGGGTCGATGATTGGCCGCGCTCACTACCGCGTTCTCGTAGCCTCTACCAGCCGCTATGTCATTGGAATACGTTACCACTGGTCGCGCGATATTGCTAGCACCAGGATGCATATATGCTCTCGCGTGTTCAGCCGATCTGTGATGATAGAGCTCTTCCGTAGTGGTTGCGGCGGCTGCCGCGGCTGCTGCCGCGGCCATCATGGCGGTGGGCTCGTAAGGGGATCTTTGGGACATTTGATGGCTCATCCTGGTGTCTTCCACCATCGGCATTGGATAGGCGACCGGCTGCATCGGTAGCACGTGATGCGTCGGATGCTGGCCAGGGTGATGGATCGTCGCTCCTATGGATGACCTCGAGCCCATCGCGTCCATAGACGACATGGACGAGGAGTTCGAATCTTGGCTCATGTAAGAATCGTACGTTTGTCGTACCGCGGGAGGCGGCGGGGGCGGGGGCGAATTCACTCTGCAGGATGCAGCATCCTCCGTCTTGACCAACAAGTCGCTCGTGTTTTGATTCCTCATGGACAATGCGTTGCAGCAACTGCTGCTGAGAGTCATATTCTCCGTCTTGGGCACCTTCGCGGGACGCGACGTGCTGTTGTCTTCCGGCGTTTTCGGTGGCTTTACGTTAATCACGGCGTTCTTCGTCGTCGACGAATAATAGTCGTAAGTCAGGCTGCTTAGTACGGGTTTCGTGTCTTGCGTTGCGGAACCGTACTGCGAATAGCTCTTCGTGTCCATTGATGGGGGTAACAGATTTGTGCTGATGTACTCTGGTGGAATTCCCGGCACTATCGCGGAAGATTGCGTATTTAGTAAATTTTGTATAAAAGTATAACAAGTTGTGTGAGATAATGAATTTCATGATGTTAAAAATCATAATAGAGATTTTGTTACTTTTTGCTACTAACAATAAGAAGCACTGTAACGCTCACTAGTACCATTTCAAAAAGCATGCAGTTATCGGTTGCTATAAGATATTTACAATAAGTTTAAGAAGATAACGACTGAAGAAATTTTCTGAATGACATACGTAGCGCATAATCTATATATGTATAATAATATAATTACAATCTTTGAATACTGCTTAACAGTATTTTTTTATCTACATACAATATTTGTCAAAAGTCTTGATGATCGAATTTATAGAGACTATAATGGAACATGAAACTTTCTCCAAAATGAAGAATATTTCAAATCGTTATATCTTTAACTGGACCATTAATACTATATCATCAGAGTTGTTCGAAATAAATCACAAACTGTAAAAATGTCGCGTAAAAATTAAAATGCAAATCTAATTCGAGGAAATGACAATAAATATAGAATTATTTCAAAGCTGTCAGCGATATTTAGCAATCAACTGTGCATATGCGATATATAATAATTCTGTGTTTTTTTTTCCAGTAAACGCAAACGTGCCGTATATATCCATGCAAAAACTTCGCAGCGAATTTATTCTCGCAATTTTACCGCAGTGAGAGCAATCAAGACACGCGGGAGCGCAACGGATTGCGAAAGGAACGCGAGATGGATGTTTTACACACAAGAATCACAAGCCTCCTTATCTTATTCGCAGCATTTACATAAGCGTTAATGTCGCTTGGAACAGCGACATTAACACAGTATTTTCGTGTCCGGTATCGCGGACACACCCGACGTCCTGCACACTGCCTTACCTTGAGCCTTTTGTCGTGCCTCGCGTGCGGCCTGCTTATTGGCCGCGGCGATGGGACATCCAGACAGGCTCCTGTGTGTGTTCCGATTGGAGCTGACATGACCGCGGCCGTTGCAACCAGGCGTCGGACATTTCAATATGGTCTCATGCATCGCCAGAACTGCGAGAACCCAGAGACACGTGGCGTGGTTACAGACACACGTTCTTGGCACGTTCTTACACACGCGCGTTACACACAATTAAAGAGAGAAAGAGAGAGAGAGAAAGAGAGAGACGCGGCGCACACGCACGCGGCAGGTGTGATAAAGTGTCGTTAAGGCGAGCTGTCTTTATGCATTGAGTATAATTATCTGCGTTGGACACCGCGCGGTTTCCCGAGAAGAAACGCGAAAGGGAGAGACAGAATCAGACCTGGATGCGACAAGTGTGTCGTTCCTCGATTCGCGAAACGGACCCGAATAGAAGAAATTAGGAGAAATCCGCACGTTTTAGTACACATTTGTAAGAGGGAGGGAACGAAAAACAGTAAAACGGATCGGAGAATGATAAAAAGATAGAGTACACGGCGTCACATCACGTGTGGAACTCAAATTAATGTGTAACAAGTACAATCAAGTATACCGAGCGGGTAGAGAGAAACACAAGTAAAGACAATCAATTAATCGACAGAAAATTATAACACAACAACTTGCAATCTGTGTGAGGTGGTGTGCTACGTCGATGAGAACAACGACGTTTTCCCGTCGTACGCGAGCGAGCGAGCGATATAGCAAACGCTCGAGTTTGAGATGCCTTGGAAGATCCTGCGTTCTCGGGGAGAAGGGATCGAGAGGGCGAACTTATCATAAATAGAAATAAAAAGTAGAGGACTTTACGCCCATTTGCGCTGCTGATGCATGCAGTCGGCGTTCCGTGCGCAGCGGCTCGATTTGTCATTGAGGGAAAGAGGGGTAGGAGGGCGGAATCTGTCGTTGCGGAAACTCGCACGTCGATGGGAAGCTGGATCATCCGTATAATTCTTTGCGTAATTATACTCAATCGCACAAGTGTCCTCCGTGTGTGAAGTGTCCGGCGTGTGCGCATACGCCGGGCCCGTCGCGCCGCCCGTGTCTCGAGTTCTCCAGAGGGTTCATAGGCACGACCAGTATCAACCAAGTTCGAGAGTGTGGTGATATAATTCTCTACTATATAATGAACTACGAACAGGACGATAAATCAAAAAACGAAAAGGAACGCAATAAATAAAGCTCTCTACCCCGCAAACGAAAAGCGCAAAGAATATACAACAGACAGATATACACGCACACGCACACGCACACTCGCGCACTCGCACACGCATATACGCGACGCGTGCATCGCGCTCAACGCTGAAAAATATCCATTTTCTCTTTCTAATTTGACTTCGTGTATCGAAGATACATTTTTTGTTGCGTTTAATGAGGCGATGAAGCCGCGGAGAACAATGGCCTTTTGTGGATGATGAGGCTGATCGAAAATGGTTTCGGAGAAAAAGCGAACCAAATTAGAGACCGAACCAATTGCCTCCCAAAAGCAAACATTATTTGAAAAATATGATATTCGGATGTAGATATATTTTTTTAGAATATGATTACACATAAAAATTTCCAAACAAAAGTAATGCCATTATTTATTTGTACTATTTGTAGTGATAAGATTGTTTAATTGTAAAATTTGTTTTAATCCACAACAATGATTCACTCTCACTTCCTCGCCTCAAGAGAAAAAGACACTCTCGCAAAAAGAAGATGCACTATATAGCTACAATAAGAAGTAATTAGTTTAAGAAAATAGTACTTACTCTCTGGAGTTAACTTATCCTTCTGTGGACATCCAGAAAGACTGTAAACACAGAAACTGTTTAATAAGGTTTAAGATTAATAGGATTTAAGGTTTGAGATATTCAGCTTTTCTCTTAAAAATTATATACGCAGCACGCATTAAAGCCGAAAAAATTTTCTTCTATTTATTTATTTTTTTAAGTGCTCAACACGCACACATTTATTGCTTCAGCAGTACACAGGATTCGATATATATGCAGATCGCGAATTGGCTTATTGATGTCTGCAGTTTCTGTATAACGCCCCGCTCGATTCTCCACGTAAAACCGCGTAGGTGTGTAATCGGCCGTGGGTGAGTGCGGAGCGCAGGTTAATTATCGATAATTGCTTACCTGCGGTGGTGAGAGTAGAGTCCGGTCACGTGACCCTGCCCCGTGCAGCCTGGGGTCGGGCACTTGTTGCCCTCTGTAACAAATCAAACCGCCACGCAGAGCCAGATGTTAGTCTATTAAGTGCCGTTTCAGATATTCATGAGATACGACGTATACTAGTTTTTAGTCGAGCTTAGCCGTTAAGCTCGTACGAGCTTACAATTAGCTTTACGTGAGCTTCACTCCGATCTAGGCTTAATTGAATTTTTAGCACATTAAGTATGCGAGATGCATCACTTAAATATTGTTCCCTTAAAAGAAACTAAACTCGCAAAATTTATTTAGTATCATATAATAATAAGATTTCTAAAATTTCACATATTCATACAAAAAATAAAGAATTTATTCGAATAGTATACTATATGTAGTCATTAATAAGCGCAAATCGCGGGATTCTTGTGATAAATTTTAATAATAAGTCAAATGCTAAGAAGCTGAAAACATGACAGGGAAAATCTATCTCAGCTCATTGCATTCTGATATTAATTATACACTACAATGACACTGAGCGCATGACATTATACTGTCTCTGCAACGCGTTATTTCTGCATCGAAATTGATGATCCCGACACAAGCGGACTGTAATTCTGAATAAATTGGATATTTACACTGTCGACGAGTGTTGTTCCACGGCAGGAACGCGTGTCGACTGGAATACGGCGTTGGCTTAATACGCATTAATGCGTTGTTATTGCATTTGGTTTTATAATCTTGCACTTGCGGCCAATCGACGCGGAAAATATCACACGCAATCCACTCCTCCTCCGAATGCGCGTACGAATCCAATACTTTAAACGGAGATATTAGGACATTACTAACGCGACGAGTTTACGTTATCTAAATTTTGTCTTCGATATAACGAGTTTTACGCCAATACTATTTATGAAACGGTCTTTCGTGAATAAGTATTGTAACGTATACAGGAACGTATTATTTTGCAAATTAAAATAATTTACAATTAACCAATAAATATATTAAAAGGAATATTAATTAACTATTTTATTATGATCTTAAAATTAAAAAATATGCGAACATGAAAAGTATATAAAAAATAATATGATATTTCGGTATGCTCGCATGCGGTATTACCAGCGACGTGAGCAGTTGAATGGAAATTAACTATTGAATGGCTGACAGCCGACGTGTCCGACATCGTCGCGTAGTTTCATTCTGCACATCGAACCAGAATATAGCTTACTCCCCGTTTGCCAATATATCACGTTATCCTTCACAGAGAACGTTGAACAGCCTAGGCGAAAGACTCTGCGAGCAAGTACGGCGAGAGACACATGTCTATTTCAATTCTTAAATTAAATAATTCATATATGTAAAAAAAGTTATCTCGCTAGATATGTACGTATAATATGAAGAAAGTCATAATTAATAGGCCTAAGAATTCTAAAAATTTCTGCATTTTTGTATCAATCCAATGATATTTCAATTTTATATGATTATTGGCTATAAAATAAATAAACGTATAAAAAGAAAAAATTATGTTTCGAATATATTGTATATTTAAATTAGATATGTTGCTTGTATAAGATTTTTTATATCTCGTAATAACAATTTGTTATATATATATTATATTCTTAATCTCTCTGTCTATAACTGTCTTTAGAGATATATTTCAAAAAGAGATTCCCCTAAAAAATTTATACGGCTTTGTCGGGCGTGCATGCTATTTAGTAGCATTTTTCAGGATGAGTTTCCCCAATCCTGTGGCGAGAGGCCCCAAGTGAAAGTTGAAAGGACGGTCCAGAAGGGTGGAAATGGCCTCGCGTGTGGTCAGCCTGGATCTCGTCGCACGAGTTACGCATTTGTGAATAGCCTCTGGGATTTCTCTGTCCCGTGACTAAGCCTTCGGGATTAGCACGGGGTATGTGGCCGGCCTACAACTGTCCGCGAAACAAAGACCAGATAGATACCTCATTCCCGCGCGACAGAGCGAAACTTGCCAGCGATCGGGGAAAAGTTTCGCCACGTGATATTTCGTTCCTCCCTATCTATGCATTATTTTTTCGTATTATTCGTTATTCGTTCTGTATTATTCGGCCGAGTGAGAAAAGCGTCACGCTCAATAATAGTTCGTAGATTTTTGCTCGCAAATTGCAAATATCTCCATTTGTGAGTAAGTTGTCGCAGACACGCACGGCACGATGCCTTTCGTCAGGATCTATTTAAAGATACACAATCCTTGCCCATTAGAGATCTGCATTAGCTGATAATTCGTCGGTATAATTTCTAAATTTTTTCGAAACTTTTTTCAAGTCCTTTCTGTTCTTGCGACACGAAAGTATGACCGGTGCCAGACGAGCATGCTCAAGCAACCAATTGTACCATCTGTCGTGCGCCAGTTCTAACTTAATGGTGGGTATAGCGCACGTCACGTATGATCGCGTTCGTATTCCCGAGACGACCTCGCGTGACCAGACAATTACGGGTTTCTAGTGCACTGCAGGTAGCCGAGAAGTACCAATCGGTTAATATGAGACCCTTCGGCAAGGTTCTCTTTATTTCAATCGTGAGCGATAAATGTAACTAAAGGTTCCTACCCAATCCTTAGACAGCGTGATCGGCTGAAAGCTATATTAGGTATGTTTCATTCACATGCTATATCTTCAAGCTTCCATAAGAGACATCCATTTAACAATAATTTGCTCATAATCATCAAGCGCATCATTTTTACAAAGCTTTCACCAGACAGTTTATACCAATAAGTATATCTTTAATTTTTTTTATATATGCTAATAATTATGTAATGTAATAATAATAATAATAATAATATTAATAATAATAATAATAATACAATGCAATACGTAGCAAAAAGAAAGAAATAAATATTTTTTCGATAATAATTTATGAAATGACTATAAAAATATAAATTTCTAAATTTCAACTTTTTCTTTACCGATTCGTAAAGTCGAAAGCAGTGATCTCGTTTTATGAGATCATTTGTGTGCTGGACGTCATCGCAGTGGCCGCGACGGGGAATATAGGTAGGTTTATCACGCGTGTTAGGGGGTATGGGAAAGGACTTCGGAGGAATCTTAAGGGGAGGCCAGCTTTAGGTTAGTTGACGGGGTTCTCTGAAGTGAGCGCACTTTTATAAACTTTGTCGTGTACTAATCCTCCGCCCGGGCCTGATCCCTTAGCCAGCTACGTCTCCGGGCTCGCCAATCGAGTGCCGTGACGCCGAGAAACTTCATCAGGTCGTCATTTCGCGTTTCAGGAGAGCGAGAGCCGACGGGAAAGATGGATAGAGAAAGAAAAGTCGATCCCTACTTAGGTGTTCGCCTTTTTCTTAAGGCGAGCGGCACCATCCGCCCACCTCCCCATAAATTGGATTACGATACGTGACGTCATTAGCGGCATGCTTTATTTGCGGACCACGAAGCTCCCCGAGTTTCAAAGTTGAACGACGGCACACGCCGTCTGGATTGTTCGAAACCCTGCGTAATTCCTCGAGAAGAAACTCCGCGGATTAATTTTGTTTCGAAATCGCAGAGTTTCCCAGAGATTAAAGTCAAAGAATTGCTCGATTGCTCTTTCGAATAAAAGTGGGTCCAGTTGCGAAATAAACTAAAGCACAGAGGACATCAAACTAACGCGTCACAAATCTTATTAAATTTGCGATAGAGGAAATCGGTGTTATTTTTACTTCGAGGAAGAATCGCCGAAGCTTCCTGGTTTTTAATTAGTGCCGGGTAAAAAAAGGTTTACCGGATAACTGAGGGCGAGCGGTTGCCCTGGTAGGATTAATAAATTAGCCATAAGGTTTTAAAGCGGCCACGTCGGTGGCTGAACTTGGGGTTGAAAGGAAAAAGTGAGAAAGAGAACGAGAGAGAAAAAAACGAGCAAAGGGGCAGATAATGGTTCCGGTCAACAAAATGAATACCGGCACGCGCTGTTCTTTCCGGATGTCTGAATAGACTTGTAACGAGTCGGTCAGGCCTGCCTCCGTTTTCCTACCTTTCTCCTATCTCCTATCTCATTCTTTCTCACCATCTCTCCTCTCTCTTTGTCTCCCCTTATAGATCTTATCCTCCTCTTCCCTCTATCGCAAATCTCTCTCTTTCTCTCTCTTTTCGTTTCTTTTTTCCCTGCAACGGTGCTGTAATGGAGCAACGAGAATCGGAGGGAAGAGAGAAAAGAGCGAGATTACAAGGGGTGAGAACGAGGACGAGCGCCGGTCACCGAGGGTGAGCCCGTGGTCGTGTTGTAATTGTGTTATTTTGTAGCCATTTCACGTGAGGGGTCCGCGGAAGGGGTAGACGTGTATATAAACACCGGGATTGTTTTATTTCGTCCAGCTTGCGCGACACGCGCCGAGACTTTCGCGTTCGGCGCCACGAAAAATCATCGCCGTCGTCAAGATAATCGGGGAGAATTGAGCGCCCGACGGTCGCTAATTATTAATTCGCCGTCAAAAGTCGTTAATCAGCGCAATTGAGTATTCACGTGTAATGGATGAATATTCACACGAGTCAATTAACCCCAGGACGAAAGTGCACATTGATAATATATATAATGCCTACATTTCATACGCTAAATTATAAATTGGATTTATTTGCGCGTTATTTACTTGAAATTTATGTATTTTCAGTATTTTATCTTCATCGATAATTAAATACTACTCTCGCCAAATAAAATAAGATACGAAGAAACATAATTAACGTTATTAAGATTTATTTTACAGTGTGTACAATATACAAACAGCTTCAACAGTATCCGATATCCCTTAATTTCCAATACTTACAAAATGTATCATTTCGTTTACGTAGTTAATTGCATGATAAAACGTCTTCATATTCTCAAAGAACGAAAAGAATCGTTGAGTCGCGTGTCATGAGGTGTCCTTGTGAATCCAGGTGCATCGGATATCTTTAGTACACGCGATTGTACGATGCTGTCTCTTGCTCTTACAACATTTATCTTGACATGACATTGAGTTCTTGACAGGATAGCGTAACGTGTTTTGAAATAAACTTCGATTACTCTGGCAAGAGTAAATATTTATTTCACAGCGCGCGATGCGAGCGTAGCGACGAGTTTAATACAATATGTAAATCCAATCGCACGAGATTGTAAGTGGTTTTATATAGGAACCTCTCTGGTAGAACCGATATAAAATTGCACGATTGTACGAGATACCCGATGCGTATAATAGTCCTCCGACACTTCCCCGCGCTAAATCGCATGCCGGACACGCTGGATAAGGAAAAGATCGGAGGTTCTAAAAAAAGAGAACAGCGCGAGGAACAATCACAAAGTGGATATTTACACACGGAGGCGCGCAGCGCCCTTAAAGGGAGGGTAGAGCCCTCGCGCGCGAGTAAAGGTCCTTTTTATGCGTGCGGTCGCAAAGGCAGCGTAAAATTGAGTTACAGGGCAGTTTATTTTTTTATTAGCCGACTCGACCCCGTCGCGCGCGCGCGGCCGATCTTTCTCGACGCGGAAAGGGTGGTTTTTGCGGCCGACGGATTTCCCGATAGCGATTTTATGGCGTGTCAACACGCCCTTATACACGCCTGCATGTGAGCGTGCGGTGAATAAAAAAAAAATACACAGCGCACGCGATCGTCACGCTAAATCGAAGAGATCAAGAGCAACTCTCGGCAGTAAGAGAGAAAGAGGGAACGCAGAGTAGAAAGGAAAGAGTGAAAGAGAGAAAGGGTGATAGAGATTTTTGATTAAAACCCCAACTTGACCGACTCCGATACGACTGTATCGCCGTCACGCTGATAAGTGCGCGCTTAATCGAGCCCATTTATCATGTCGTATAGTTTTATCTGAGATTTTGCAACCCAGAAAACTATTTTAGTTACCCAATGTCTACATAAGCAGTCGAGATTATGAACATTATTTGCATTTTCTATTTTTAAAAATTATCACGATTATTTGTAGAATTAATTCCTCGTGCGTTTTTCGCGCTACAGATGCGAAATCAAACACGAGAGATTGAATTCTTGAAAGCGATCATCTTCGCAGCCACCGGCCGGAGAAAACGTTAAGGGGATAATGAGGACAGGCAGCCAAGCGCAGGGTGGTAATAAGGTGGCTTGAAGCGGCTGGGATGCTAGTCACGTTTCCAGCCGCTGACAGCTGCGGCTTATACGTATGACGTGGTATCAACCCCAAATTTCCCCGACTAGACACGTCGTGTCTTCGCTGCCCTAAGACCCTGGAATGCACTCGAACCTCCACCTGTCACACCATGGCGAATCTACAGTCTAACGCGCGATAACTTTGACTCTTTAAGTCTTCTCAGAAGAAAGATCGCGGTTTACTTTTCTTTCGCGTATTACACTTATCGCGTCTAATCACCAAATCAATTTCATTGACCGTTTATTGACGATTGAAGGCATTTCAATGCAGTTAAAGCGCTGTTACTTTGCGAAGTATTTTCTAGTACCGCGTATTTAGAATATAGTTCCTCAAATCCAAAGCATTTTGAGTAATAAAAAAGGAGTAGAAGAGAATTAAGAGATGTGTAGAATGTGTGGTTGTATCATAGGATACAGAGAGAATAATTTTGCTCGAAGAGACCTTGATTTCAGCATTTGAGTCATCACCCCTCGCTTCGTAATTATTGATTTTCTGTGCTGCCCTAACTCCCCTAACTTCATAGAGAGCAAGACAGAGAAAGCGAGAGAAGAAGACAGAGAGAAAGAGAGACAGGGAGAGGAACAGCGAAACCAAGAGAGTCGAAAATGCCTTTTGTCCCCTCTCGTAACGTATAACACACGAGCGGTAACCCTACCACGACTTACGATTACTATCTCTATAATTTAAAGAGTTCCAATTTTTATGCGCGCATTTATATTCCAAAGAAATTTAAAAAGTCTATTAATTTTTTAAAATCTTTTTAAAGTGCGGTATATCTTAATCTTGGAAACTGCATTGTTTGTATTTACTTTTCCCTTATGCTCGTAATGTATATATTTTCTTTACAAAACTGGCGTACGTCAATATATGTATGCAAGAAAAAATGTATCGTCGTAGCAAGATCTTTCATATTTTAACAAACTTTAATTACCCACATTAGAATTGATCGCGAAATAATGAGATATCTATTGTTTCGGAGAATTGATACAGTATTTTAGAAAACTGAAAATCTCGCTGAAAATTGAGTAATTACGAACGATTGCGTTGATATTATTGTAGTATCAGTATGAACTTAAACACCAATATTTTTCAAAATATAATTCATATCTTATCTGACTGAAAAAGGCGATCGCGTCAGTATCAGTAACAATATTAATTTGTAGTACATTTCCTTTTCATATATATATTTATTTTTATTTTATAATTTCGAAACTTCTTATTTGTCGGATTTATAATTCAAAAAAATGTCTGCAAATAATTCCATCGTGATGAATCAACCAGAACAATATTAGTTCCATTAATATCAATTTAGAGATATATACCATTTCATAACGCGAGAGACAAGAAATCCTCACCTCTGCCGAGACTGGACGGAGACATAGACATTCCCGGCCTGGTACTGTCGAAAGTGCCGGGTCTCTCTGGCATTTTCATGACATTGTCCTGCTGGCCGTTCGCCGAAGGCACATCAGCAGCGACTGTCGGACTAGACGTAGTGGTAGTCGTCGACACGGTCGTAATGGTTATACTGGCGATGCTGTTTGCATTAGGATTCCCGGCAGGATTCGCAGTGCTGCTGCTGTCATTAGCGCCGTTGTTCCCGTTGGCAGTTTTATTGCCGACCACCCCGTTGCCGTTCGCATTCGCGGTGTTGACGTTGCTCGCACTGCCGTTGCTCGCGGCGGTGCAACTGCTCACAGCGGCAACACTCACCACCCCTTCCCTCGCGATATCCTGAATCGCACTGGCCGCTCTGGAGCCCACCCCTGCGGGCTGAAGGATCGTGTATTGTTTCGAGGAATCGGGACTCGTGACGGAAGGTGGACCGCCGGTAGGGCTCTTGCTAGGAGACACAGAATTGCTAGTTACATCATGAGTCGTCACATGATGACTCTCCTCCTTTGACGACTTCAGCTGCAATAACGACACTGTAGACGAGTGCTTGTCCTCGGACGCGGGCGAGATGCCGGATACAGGCTGCGGCGTCGGCATCGTTGGCCCGGGCGTCGGATATCCCACAAATGTAGCGGCGGCTGGATATGGACCGATCGGCGGGATCGCCGAAGAGCTGCGGCACGATGCTTTCGAATGATCTGTGTTAGGCGGCCTGAAGGCAGATGTTGCCGAGAACGGAGAACTCACTGGCGGCGACGAGGACGACGAAGTCCCCGTAGATGAGACTTTCATATTGGTATCGTTATATTGTCTTTGATAGTTTGTGTAAAGTGGTTGGTGCTGCTGTTGCCTACTAATATTTTGAGGTGATTGACCGTTTTTGCATGTCCGATCCCGTTCCCGGTCGTTTGATCTGTCCCGATCGCTCTCGTCCTTGTCAGCGGCCGGATCCGACATGTCAATTTCTAGTTCGTTGGACGAATCATCGACTAACTCGTTGAAGTCCGGCGGATCGTATCTGGAATATTTGTCCGACTGCCTTCCCTGAGAGTCGATGTGTGCGCTCACCACGTTCCTCTCGTTCCTCTCTTTGCTTGCCAACGAACGAACGGAAATCGGTCTAATTTTCGGCGGTTCGTTCTGATTGACGTTGTTAACTTGAGACTGAATGTTCGCGCATTCGTTTTCTATCTTCAACAGATTGTCCAGGTCTTTCTTAATTTTCGTCGGATGCTGTGGTTGTCTCGAATGTTCTTGCTGTTTATTCTGTTGCATCTTACCCGATCGATCCTGTTGTCCGCGAAGAGTTATCACGTCCTTCAACGAACAACCGGTGTCGTTACTCGCACTCGAAGACGTTGATATCGACGAGGGCGATAATTTAGGATTTTCTTTCTTTTCCTCGAAGAGATTCTCAAAGTTAGACTCGTATCTATCCTCGTCCGAATTGCCTCTTTGATACAAGGATCCTCTAGGTCCCGGCCAGCTACCTGACAGACTCTTCAACGCGGCTTCCGTTTCTCTTATAAGAGTCTCGTCGTCTTCGGGTTCCTCGCTGTGCTTGCTCGACTTCCTGGCAGGACTACCCAAGTTACTCGATGTAAACGCGCGCTTCTTCTGGGGCAACGGTATGTTTTTGTTGGGATCAACGACGATGTCGATCTTTCGCACATCATCATCACGAACGCTTTTCCTCCTCCGCTTCGTCGCGGCGTCAGTCATCTCCATCTCTTGCGGCGCGATCGTCTGCAGGCCCTTCTTGCCGATCAACAATTGCTGCTGCGACTGTTGCGACGGCTGCTGCGTTTGTTTAGGATTCTGCGTAACCGACTCTGCTTCCAGCTTCCGCTTTTTGAGATGAGCCATCGCATTCTGTCCGCCCGGCACGCTGGTCAGTTCCACCCTGGAACACAAAAATTCCAGAGGATCAGCAAGTCTGCTCTGCCATGCGGGCGCAAGAGACGCAAGAGGTGCGTTCGGTACACGAGTGCAAAATCGTCGGTTTCAACGCCGGCGCAATCTAACGAGAAAAATAATCCATCTCGCTCAGGATCCGCACTGCTCTTTCGTTAGAGAAGGATCCCCAGCGCCTCCCACAGGTCACTTTTCTTTTTCCCTTCGTCATCTACACTTAACAGCGCGTTCAAAGTCTAAAGGTCTATCTCTCAAGAGAATTCACCTGATATCCGCCAAAGATTGTCGAGTGCGTGGTCACGAATCCGAAGAATCATTCTGCGAAGAATCATGCAGCTGAGATGCGTCTGTACTTCTCCTTGTCTCTTTCTCTCCCTGTTTGTCCTGGTGAACGATCGCTTGGCTCTTTTCGTGTTATTTATCTTTTTCTATAGCGGGGCACACTCTATCTTGCTTCGTTCTTGCGACGGATTCGAGATATTTAGACAAGCACTGCGTGACACGCACGCGCGCACGCACACGGTGAAGACACGCGCGCTTGACAAACCGCCGATGTATATATATATATATACATATACAACTATATATACATATGTATGTATATGTATACATATATATATATACATACATATATAGATAACACAAGTCCGGCTCGTGTACGCGATGGGCCCTTTCAGACGAGGTGCTCGCGAGCTACTGTGCTATGTTTAAGTTCGTTCGGGGGTGGCGATCTTCCGTCGCCCGCGGAGGGGATGAAGACTTGCGCGGGCAGTCGACGGCTTCTGCTTCGTCGCGAAAGGTGGGGGCGGGTTCTGCGCACTGTCCACCCCCTTGAGCTCGGCTGGAGCACGATTCCCAGCCCTTCTGCACATCCCCCTTGCTCACCTCGACCCCCGCCTTGGTTATCGTAGAAGGGGACACGGTTCCTGGGTGCACACCTAGGACTCTCTCTCTTTTCCAGTGTGTTGAGGTACGTGCTTCGTACACCTCTCTCGCTTATATCCACTCGCGTCTACATATACATGTACATATATACACATGTACATATATATTATATATATGTGTATATAGATATATGTACTACTACCCCTCCGCTATCCCTCGGGCTGACGCGCCACTGTATGTACGTGCTACCTGGTTCTCTTTGCCGCTTTAGGAATCCGAGTAACATTGGTCCCGGCCAGCGACCTCGCGGATCTACTCCCTTCACAACTCGCGAGTTCTTTGCGCAGCTGAATTTTCAAAGGAAAAGTGAAATCTCTGTCGGTCTGAACAGAAATAACTTTGCTTATAGCAGATTTGTAATTTTCTCTTCATAGAATTTCTGATAAGCGATGATATAAGACGGTAGTTGAGCAGATCTCGAAAGTCATTACGAATTCGATGTTGTGGTGAAATATAGTGTACATAATTTCAAATATATAAACAAATATTAACGTAGCAAGCATCAAATCTTTCGTCAAACAGTACTCACACATATATGCATAAGAAATAAAGCATTTATAGTTATTTGAGAGCAAAAATTCCGAAATTATGAATTACATAGCTAATAATAAGCTTTTTTAATATTTTAATATTGCCCATTTTAACCAAGTCTAGCCTGAATTTGATATCTAAGAAAATATCTCAGCAGAATGTCTTAACGATTAGAAATTATTTCAAACTAGCAAATTGCCTATCTTTCTGATGACTTGTAAGACTTTAGGCCTTTAACTGCACAACGTTCACCCTTTGGTACGCTTGTAAGGTTTACAGCGATAGGAGGAACCTACTGGAATTAGATAAACCCGAGCTCCTGGAGCTAGCGGAGGTAGAAGAAGAGCAGGATCAACGTCAGCGCTTAGCGGAGCTCCCTAGGATCCCAAGGAATGAGAGAGCTTCCCTTAAACCTTAAACCCTCCTCAGACCACGTAGCCGGGAGTTTAGAGCGACGAACTCTTGCTATGGACTGCGGTGGGAGGACGGCGGGAGTGCCCTCGTCCAAAATCGGAAGTTAAATCGCACCGGCGGCTTAAGACATTATCACTTTTCTTTGCGGACCAATGCTCTCTTGAAACTGGCCTTCGATAGTGGAAGGGGTAAGGGCGGGTCGGACAAGGGGGAAAGGAAAGAACACGACGTAAAAAAGAGCTGGAATTCCTTCAATTTGGGGATCGATGCGTCCTAGTTCACCCACCAATTATGTGTCAACCTTTACGGTTTGTGGAGAATAATTAAAAAGCAGGCATAGTTTTAATACAAGTGAATAACCCAGCAGATGTGGCTGACTTTAAATTCTCGCAAAAGAAAACATCGTCGAAGTCTCCGTCGGAAGTTGCTACAAGCGTCTTTAATATATCTCGTGAGGTAACAAATACGCTCAAATTTTTGTTCGTTATAGTGATTTAAATTTTATGGCTATCGAATAATATGGAATTTCCCTGCCTGGCAACATAAAACATTTTTAACACGTCGCCATGTTTTACCTAAGAGACTTCTTATAAAATAAGTTAAGTTATATTAAAGACAAAGTTATAATAGTAACGTATTATTTTTTTGCCGCAATAATTTAATTTAATTTAAATAAATTAAACAAAAGACTTTTAAGAGAAATAAGTTTTAACAACAAATGCAACGTAAATATACATTAATTTATATACTAATTGTTATTAAGTATCACGTAGTATGTTGGACATAATTTTTAAAATTGAATCTAAATAGTTTATACAGTTATATACTATTGGGCAAGATTTATTAGACTTTTTGAGATAGATGTGAGTGATTAAAAAAAATATGTACTCGTCAATCAATTAACAATTTTTGACCATAGTGCGGTCATAAGAAGATGGTTAAACAGAACACGATGACTCGAGGCGGACGATGGTGTCTCCTTTGCAAGGATTAGGGTATTAGGCGACATCACGTCACTAAAGTCTAAAGGAAGCTCCTTAGAACTGTGCTCGGAGAGATAGCCCAAACTTGCGTTCTCTATCTTCCTGGCGGTTCTTCGGATTCTGTCTCTCGCCTTCTCTTCTCTCTCTCTCTCTCTCTCTCTCTCCCCATCTCTTTGTCTCTCTCTCTCTCTCTCTCTCTCCTTCTTGTCCTCGATCCACTTCTTCTTCTCCCTTTGACTTTCCTCGGTTCTCTGTCTTCCAATGTCCTTCGTCAGTTCTCTGATATTCTTCTTAAATCCCAATTAGACAAATTATCGACGAATCATAATTCTTTAGCAGTTATGTTAAAGGCGTAGCGAATCAGATCTGCTATACTCCCAAGATATCAGTGTTTTTGGCCAGAAAGTATTATTTGTAATAGCGTCCCTCTCAATGTCAGTCTATTAGATTAATGGCGTAATCGAAAGAATAAATTGTGAAGACAAATCATGGACAAAGCTTGACAAAAATAACGACAGTCTGAACGTTCTTCTCGTAAATATATTGATACGTAGCGAGTTCCTTTGCAATTGCGAAAATCACGCGTTAGTAGCTTCAGTCCTGAAGTCTGTCGGGGGGTGTTCTCGAGAAAAGGCAGTCATACGTCTTTTTCTCGCCAACGTGCGAGGGTGGGCGAGATCGGCGCTAGGCGAGCGCCGGATAATTTAGGGGTCTCTCACGCGTGGATAATGGGGAACTTGGCTAATGCACCCCACTTGGCACCACGTGGATTCGCATGAATTTTGCGATTCGACCTTTGTGCCTCCCTCATTCGCTGCTGCTAACGACTCGCGCATGAAAACGGCAATGAATTTAATTGTTATAACTAAACAAAGGTAAACTTATCGCGATTAGATTACGCCTAAGATGTTGAAATATTATATCGACAAAAAGTTCTATTTAAGTTCATTTAAAAATCAATATTCTATCGCTGTTCTACTACTTTGTTCCCGCGATACATCGAATAAAATGATAATAGTCTGAGCAAACGTTTTAAAACGTGCTTTTTATTAACAATGCAAGTAGTATGTCTTTTAAGTTGCATCATCTCTATAAGTCTGAAGCTAACGGTATCGGAACTGTCTTTAATTCTAGACCGCTTCGAGATGCCGTTGTCATTCACTTTCTATAGCATGGCAAAAACAAGGAGGGAGCGAGAGAGTGAGCGACAGAGAAGATTTTAAAGCAGATTTAAGATCGTTGATATAGTAAGAGAAAAATGCTGTGACCGGGACAGCTGAGCTGTTTGGTTGGACATCATTTTGCCGTTCAGCTCGAGGGAATACTCCGTCGTCGTCTAGCTACTAACTGTCCGTCCATTCGTCGAGCTTTCTCCTCTTTCCTTCCTATTTTTTTTCTTTTCGTTCGTCCCATGAGCATACCCTCGCTTACCGGCTGACGTCTTAAACCAATCGAATTCTGATCAAATATTTAGCGCTGACCGGGCCAACGCTTTAAGTGGCCCCTCCATCGCTGGACTTTCTTCCAATAAATCCTTCAAGTTACATCTCCTAAAATTTCAGCGAATCAACAAATTTCAAGGGCAACCTTCTTTAGAAAAAACTCAATACACTCAAGTTTCAATAAATAAATCTTTTGATAAAATATTCAAGATTGCTCTTAAAATTCTTAATCTGCAAATACATGAGGTTCAAAATTGTTTTACGAAAGATGCGATGTTACAGATGTAAAAAAAAATTTATTGTAGATCAGTTGAAAGTGCATAAAAACTAAAAATTAAGTAAATGAGAGTGCGCAGCTACAATTTCCCGGTAATTCTCACTCGTACGCACGAAACGTATTCTGGAAACATTAAGTATCGCCGATCGAGGCGTTGATTAACGACCGAGGCTGCAGATCGGCGATTCTAGCTCGAAGTCGAGGTCGCTTTTTTGTCCCTTTCGCCACACGGCAATACGTCACGCGTCCCGGTTTCGGGGTGTAATTAAAGAGAGCGCAGAACAGCATGACGCCTCGGGCCTGTCTGGGGGGGTGTAAGAAGCGGGGCGAGGCGACCGGGGCCGAGGGTACGCGCGGGATATAAGGGACGTGTTTTACCGAGGGATACTTACACACCATCCCCGCGCGGCACATATTTTCATATAACAAAACCATCTGCGTGCCGCGCATAACAAATTTCAACTGATTTATAGCGAGCCCGTTGGCGGTGGGAGGCCGCAAATTTTCGCAGTTACGAAAGCCGGCGACTGCGCCGTTGCGAAACGACCGTTCTCTTATACGCCTGTCTGTTTATAAAATTTCGTCTTTTCTGAGTTTAGCCACCTCAGAAGAAGATCGTAACTACGTACCCGACATGTCTAGCCCGCGTGATGAATCCGGATCATTTTCAAATCAAGCACACGCACACGGACGGACAATTTCTGCATGGCGTAACTGACATAAAAAATGCGCGATCTTCCATCATATGCGAAAATGCGGAAGTATGATGGAGTTCGCAAACTTCAGAGCCGTTCCAAAGCTTCGCATTCTTGGCTATCCTCATCCCACAGGCGACGGAGAAATTGAAAAGGACATCACGTCTCCCAGGGGTTTAATGCTGATATCCGCTGGAAAGGCGACCTTAAAGGGTTGCAAAGGGGGCGGCAAAGACGGGTATACGGGGAAAGGGATAAAGGGAACGAGGGGGCTGGTAAGAAGCGACTGTGCTCGGACCAACCGACGTCCGACCGTGCCATCGGATCGATAATGTCATAGTGACAAGTACCAGTATATGTGTATACGCGCTTCTTATACGTAGGACAACGTTATTCGAGTTAGTTTGGAGATCCACATTGATGAATTTTACATGTATCCAATAACTGAAAAATGTTATCTTTTCTACTTTCGACAACAAATATTTAAAATGTTTTTCTTCCCTTGTAGTCATAGTACGCAGTAGCCATAGCTGTTTTATTCTATAATAAATTATATATAAGTTAAAATATACAAAAATGTAATGGATAATAAAGAAATATTTATGTATCGTGTTTTTTTTTTTAATAATTCAATTAATTGCAGTAGATAAAAGTGTGTAGAGGAGATACTTATTACACATAATTCTGAGGTCTAAATTAAAAAATTAACAAAACATGAAGATATATATATATATATAGTAATAAAAAATATTCTAGTTTACAATGTACTATTTTTTATTTGCAATTAGCAGAAAAAGAGAGAGAGAGAGAGAGAGAGAGAGAGAGAGAGAGAGAGAGAGAGA
>NW_020217561.1:74647-121641 GCF_003070985.1 Temnothorax curvispinosus | reverse complement strand
ATGTACTTAATATTACTGTAAGTTTAAATACAACGTAACATCATCACTTTATACTGCCATCGTATAAATGTGTATTATAGTTAGTATTTTTAAATTCTTTCGTAAAGTGTTAACGGAAAGTTCATGCAGGCGATGTCTCATGCGATTCAAAGCAGCCGGATTTTAAAGCCGGCGAGTCGCGAGTTCTTACTGCAAAACGAGGAGGGCAGTAAATCTGGAAACGAACCTGGAATAAACTGTCCGGGACTATAGCCATAATAATATGCCTCCACCGACGCCGCCGCCAGATTGTTACGGGTAGCTGGAATTGCCTCCCCGAAAAGCGGTTCGCCTCGCGCCGTTCTTGGATTACGATGCAATTTCTCGAGCCTCGCACTGATGACGGCTCTTAAAACTCGAGGACCCTCCCGCCGCAGTACGCTTCGTGACATTATATGTATGTATGGCAATGCACGTCAATGAATTTGAACATCGTTCTCCTCATGAATGCTCGTATTGTTAAAATTAGGTAATAAATAAGATGGATTACAAGCATTACCGCGACATATCGAATTTGAATTTCGAAGTGAAGTATCGAAATCGAAATAAATGTAAAAGTTATAAAATTTAACTTTGAAATAATTTTTAAGATGTCATAGCAAGGTAAAAATTTACCTATTTTTAATTATTATTAGCATGTTGCATATTACAAATTCTGCAAATGTAACAAAGAATACATAATAATTATAACACATAAAAAATGTACAGTTATATAAAAAATAATAGTTACCACGAAATTTCGTGCATGTGCAGAAACATATAGGAAAAATGCTAATTTTGCTTTCTAACGAAGCGTTATCACGGTATGCGCGTATATGTACGGTGAAAAAAGATTCACGGCCGTTTGTTACGAGAGGCAGTTGTAACGGAAGGGCACGCGCGTACCGGGTAACATGATTACAAATATATCATAAACTCTTCGCCGATCGGTCTTGCCGTGCGGAGGGCGCAGCCGAGAGAGGGTCCGTGCTGGGAAAGAAGGAGCGTGTCCTTCGACACGCGATACACGTACGTCGCCTGTCGATGCGGCTTTATCGCAGCAAATCACTGCCGCTCCGGCGAAATAAAGACAAAGAGAAAAAGAGAGCGGAAATGGCCAAGGGACGGAGTGAGAATGAGTGAAAAGGGCACGTAGTGTACATCCCTCGGCTAAATCGAATTGACGGGGCACGTTCCTTCCATACAGCGCCGGCGAGAAACCTTGGAAGGATACGCAGCGCAACGAGCAAACATTGCCCGGCAAACTGTATGATTTGTGCTGAATCCTGTGAAGTTTTCGGAATGAAAAGTACTAGGAACGCGAAGCACGCTTCGAATCGGTGGATCTCGATGTAACTTACGAAACCGATGGCAGAAATTAATCTGGGGGAACAATCGAAACTGTCTGCAATTTATCCATATTCGACGAAACGCATTCGTAGAATATTCATAAAATTTTATAGGATATTTCAATTCATGAGACATTTCTTTAGCTATAAATATTAAGAACTGAACTAAAAAATTAAAGAATTGTTTTGATATCAATGAATACCTACGTGAAATTATTTAATAAAAAATGATTAAGAAGTTAACAATTCTCTTCAACTCTCGAGAGTTACATTGCAATATGCGTGATGGACTTTTGTAGAGTAATTTCCATTTCAATAAATTTGTATGGCTAATAAAACATCACGCGTATCTGACACATCTTATATAAAAAAAATATTAAAAATTTGCATTAAAAATTCCGTCAATTCTCAGATTCTTTGCGAATGCAATCTAAGATTTATTGAAAATTTGTCCTCCGATCAATTCTCATGTTAGTAATTCTCGAAGAAAGGCCAGTACGTGGATCGGGAAAATTCGTCGAGATTCCATGAAGACTCTCTCAAAAACAGAGAAGAATCGGACTGAGCGCAAAAGTGCGGCGAGGAAAGCGCTATCGCGATATCGTGAATTCGCCTTTACGGAAACCGCCCTCGCGGCCCGAGACAGCCAGATATCTCGGAATGTTTTACACCTCATTAGGCAACAATGTGTTGTTGCCAGGGTGAATTATATCGGGCATGAGACGCCCGTCAAGACAAATGGCTCGAACCGGAGGTAATTGTGGGCTTTTATTAGCTCTGGTTTCTCCCGTTGGCTACGAATCGCGCAACGCGGGAGACGCCGAGCCAGTGGCGCAGCGACAGCAACCCTTCTAACTCCCCCTGCGCCTTTCGTCCCTGCATCCACCCATATCTCCTCCGCCCGTCGCACCATTGCTTTCGACGGTGCGTAATTACTCGCGTGACAGTAATGCGGGAATGCGAATCTCGCCTCTCTAATACCTGCAGAGTCATCCCCTTGTATTCAGTTTCTTGCGACGCAGTCCGATCGCTTCGTTTCGCTCTTCCGCGATGCCCTTCGACTTTTAATCGAGTCGATCGCAATGGGATTAGGAAAAATCTCGAGAGTCACGTTCACAAAAATTTAATGGTTGTCCTTCGACTATGCGAAGCCGCCGCCAATTATGTTACAGCAGACTGAGCATCAATGGGAGAGACTCGTATTCTTTATTACTTTAATTTTACGCACATCTGTAAAAGATATCAAATTGTAAATTAAATTACAATTTTATAAAAGTTTTAACATAAAGCTAGTAAAATATATTTCTAAAAGTAACAATATGTATGTAAAGATCATTACGGCGTGGTAACAAAGGAAGTTGCACCATAAATAGAATCGTTGAGCGAAACGGAGTTAGTGACAGGAAGTTGTGGAATAAGATTGTCATTTCTCATGTGTCCTCTCGCTCTTTTTTCGACAGCGAGCGAAACCGTGCCCGTTTTCGAGGGGAAACTACAGGCTTTTGAAAGACCATATTTTCACAACGAGAGAGCCGCTATCCACACGTTATTACGAGGTACGAGTCGCTCGCTACATATGCGGGCCAAGCTTGTCTCCCTCTTTCGTTCCTCGTTGCCCCCGCGACTCATGTATTTATGCATTTCCACCGACTGGCTGCTCCTTGACTCGCATTCACGCATACATGCGGGCGGAAACCCGCGTCGAAAACACGCGTAAATCGGCCATATTCGCGTCGCACAGTAAAGAAAAATAATATAGTCGAAATAGGGACGCAAAGAGCTTGAATTTCCTTGAAAAATGACGTTGGCGAGAAAAAATGCATACGTAAGGTGTCGAGAATAAATTTAAATTGCAATACAATACAATATGGCAAATAAAGTTCCTCTTGGATTAGAAATCGGTTGTCGTGGTTTCTACCAGACACTCGTGGTTGCCTTTCGTTATATGAAAGCCATATTTACTCATTGCATTCAATTCGGATTCACTTACGGTATGATTTACTCGACGAAGGCGTACCTGGAAGCTGGTGATGGGAATTTATTGGAGGCGGAGGTTGCCCTAAAAGCCAAAGTGCGATGCGTAGGGGCAAGGAGAGAGAAGAAGAGCAGGGAAGAAGGACGGACGAAGAGAGAACCCGCGAGAGGGACAGCGGACCAAGGGAAAGGAAGATAAAGGGTACGTCCTTTCCTCATATTCTGTATCCTGCATGGCTCATAAAAGTTTGTAAGGACGTCTTCCGAAATGCAGATTTATCACAACGCTTTTGTCTGTGAGAGTTCGTTGCTTTTTAGAATTCTTCATGATTATAAGTAACAATATTATACATAAAGCGACAGTGTGAAAATATGTTAAATATCGTACATTTTTTTCACGATAAAATTACATCAATATATATAGTCAACACATTTTATTAAAACTTTAATTAAATACTATTCAATTAAACAAAATTAAATTAAAGATTTTAAATTTAAAATTATATCAAAGATACTCTACTTGAAATTAATACCAAAATTCGAGAAAACGCGATTTCCATAAATTACATTCATGGCAATGATTTTTTAACTACGTTGATGTTATGGAGTCAGCAAATGGGCACCGATACATTTTCAGAAAAATATCTATAGAAGAGAGCTTATGGATAATTTATATCAGTTCGGGGAGAAAATGCTTTAAGAGTGTACATTATATAAGCGGTGGAGTATACATGGCGTTCCTTTATTCAGCAATATTGAATTTTTATTCGCCTCTTGTGTAACTGTCGACCCGTCTGGCATTATTATGCTGTAAAATACATGTGCAACTTAAATCAGAATGATAATAATCGTATCTAGACACGGATGATCAACTCTGAAGCATTTGCTCGCTCGACCTCTTGTTATAATAAATCATCCAATTTTGCACAGCTTGCGATTGATAAACAAGTAGCTATTACATTTGCTGAACAACGTTTCTATTGCATTATTAAAGACATTCTTTTATATTTTCCAGACTACCAATTGTGTTATTTAAATATGTCAAAACATATAAGACTATAATTTTTATAGAAAAGTATATGTTTGTTCCGCCAATAAGTGATTAATATAATTTTTATCACAATTCAACTTCAATAGAGAAATTATTTCAATAACTAATTATAAACAATGTAAATTATTTAAACTACCTCATGCTCACGTATTCCCTGATACATATAAATATAGCTTCGTGATATGCAAGCTTATGTAATACAGGATTAGTATTTAAATGAAAATACAGAGCCGCGAGAATAGCAAAGCAAAACGAGCACTAGTTGGGCTTGCCAATTTACGCGCAGAGCGGGATTTCGGTCGATCGACGGGGACAGAGAATGCCACAGGGTGGAGCAGCGGTTGGGCAGGGAGGGAGAGAGGACAGGAGGTAGAGGACACAACCCCCCATGAACCCGAACATGAATTAAAGTTTTAATTTCTCTAAATCACTGTTCGCCCTCGAGCGCTTTCCACCAGACGGTCCGTTACTTATAGCCTTTGCCCTTTTTACCGCCTTCTTTTTTCCCATTCGCCTCGATCTTACCGACGGCCCGACCCTCGCCAATAGGGAGAAATCGATATGCACTTATCCGATGACTCTTGAGACCCCGAATAACGAATCCTCCCTCCTTTCCTTTTTTTTCGTTTCTTTTTTTTTCCTTTTCTTTTCCCCGTACTTCCGAACGATAAGCAGAACCGCCGGAAATTGTCCGACCTCGAATATTTCGGTCTTGCCGCGAGATTACCCGAGATTTATTTACATAGTTGGGTCTATATTTACTCGGAGAATGCACGCAAAACCTCTTCTTTCTGCGCAAGTTTATTTTCTTTGCTTCGTTACTCAATATCTGCACGTCTTTGGTATGCATTTGGTATTTATTTTAAATATAAGGTGCGATGAAATTTTTCCAAAAAAAAGATGAGCCATTTATTCTTTCGCTGCCAAAAATTTTCAAATTATCAATATACAGAAAAGTGCAATTATTAAGCTTTAGTTAATATAGTACCTTTATACAGTTGTTTATTTTCTCAACTATTACATAAAGCTAAAATCTCTTCATGTTGTGCAAACGAGATAATCTATTTTAACTCACTTTGTCTGAAGTTTACAATTATTTATTTTTTTACAAAAAAAAACACTCACTTTTATTTTTACGCTGCGCCAATCAATTACGCTGAATAATTCGAGATAGGAATAAAAGCACAAAGCGAACAAATTCAAAAATCGCTTAATACGCGGTGCTGCAAAATGCGCGGCAGTAATCCCGCCGCTCGCCCGTGTTTTCGGGCCAAAAGGGAGAAACGGGGGTTGTTCATTTAAAATCATGACGTCGGTTGGAGGGCGTTATAGTACGGCGCAGCGGAGGCGTTAGTATTAACGTTAGGTACCCGCCGGTCGGGCCACCTACAAGAAGTTCACACAGCCTCTCCTCCTTCTCCCATCTCGCTACCACCCTGCTTTCCCTACTGGGGTGACATATTGTTTCCATTCTGCTCTCTCGGGCTAAAGCGCAATAAAAAACTGGCATAAATATCACCTCTCTCTCCCCCTCCCCCTCGTCCGTTTTTCTGCGCGACCCTACCATCTATGCGGTGCTCTGCAAAGCCAAGCCGGCGACAGTAAGAGAGAAGAAACACCCGATAACAGGCGGTGTAGCACCATACGAGAACACCATTGCTGTATTGCAGGACTAATTTGTCTGAGTGGCTTTTTGGACCGTGAAAAGGAAACTGCATAAAGATCGCGAGATCTCACCTCTACATTTATCGTGACTTTTAATTTTCTTAGATAACATAGAGAGGTAAATCACTATATTATTTATTATGTACATAACAAATTATAATTAATATCTTCTTATTATATAAATTTTAATATTTCTTTTAAAAGCTTTCGTGAAATATTTCATGTCACACATGATAACACTAATAAATATATAATATTTAAGATTTCAAGTAAAAGATTATGTCTTTATTTGTGTTATCGTGTTTGTTTTATTTATTTTTAAGCTATGTTTTCACGTCAGAGATTATAAAATTTCATTTTAATAAAGTAAGAAAAAATTAGACATTTAGGCTTAGTTAGTTGTTGTATCACAGAAATAATAAATTATCATTATTATGTCGTTTTACAAAGAATCTTTATAATGTTCAAAGTAAATTTTATTTTGTCTATGCATATGGATCCATAAAGTATTATTTCGACGCGCGTTTCTTCGATTCTAATTTGTTATCTACAAGCAGAAGGAAATCAGAGCTATCCTAACAGAGATAGATATCATAGAGATGTTGATATCGTCCATGTTGATAATATTTGAAGCACCACGTAGCAGACGCGGCTCTGAAATTTTTGGGTGGTGTTATATACATACATATTACTTACAGCGTAACAGGTTCTTCGGGGCTAGAGGGCGAGATGGAGAGCGACATGGTAGTAGCGGTCAGGCATCGTGATGTTCCCGGTGATCTGACTCGATCGTCCACCTGCAACAAAACAAACGCAATACGGTCATTCGTGACACTACGATTAATCGACGTCGGCAGTTTCTTGGAGATTGCTTTACTTTCTGAAAATTCATCGCAGTTGTTTTAGCGGCTTGCGAATTCTTCCACGTCGCGATAGGTGGGAGAAAGCACGGAGAAGGAGAGGCCGTCGAATTCTTCGCGCGATACTTGCTACCGTCGATGGGGAATTGAGCAACAGGTAGAGCAGACATGTCCTCGAGGCATCATGCTCGGCAGAGCACACGCGTGATTCACTGCATAAGTGAGTTATCAGAAGCACCTTTTTTTTGCTGCTCTCTGCTCGAGCTCAAACGACGAGAAAGCAAGATTATGCAGAAGAGACGCGTCGCGAACGCTTTCCCTCATATCTATTGACGATTAAAATCAATATTAATAGAAGCTAAATTCTTCGTTCTAAATACTTCATAATAAGAAACGTTTATCAAAATTATCAATCTAATCTAAGTATCTGGCGATATCTTTAATTGAACATAAAATCATATATTATAATTTTGTACAAATAAAAACTCGCGCGAATATTTCGAAATAATCGATTTATTACATTTCATTGATTTTATAGTTATATATAATTCTGCGTATATTTGAATATATAAATTCTCTTCGCACGTGATTCGCACATATATATTAAAAAAGTTTATTACACGTTCAGTTTAATCAATGAGAAATTGAATTGATAAAAAATACGATTAGAACTAATGCACATATAAAATTTATACATGAAAATCAATCCATGCAATAAATTAAATTAAAAGAAAAAAGGTGAATTAACGCATAAGACGAATTATTATTTAATATATAAAATCCGAATTGGTTCGACGAAATGTCCGATAGAAGATACTGTTCTTTTTTATTTTACACGGTGATTATAAAATGACTGTCGCGATTTCCAAGGGATTAATAATGAGCGTGGACGATCGCAGGGAGAAACAAACGTAGCCTCGGGCGAGTGGACCAAACTCGCAGCGCAACCGACATCAATCTGAACGAGCGAGCCGCACCCCTAACGATCCACCGAGTCATATAAATTTTATTGCCATTTCATAAATCCCGACGACCGCCGCGAATAACCGTCCAGGAGCTCTCCGAGAGATTATCAGGAACGTATAAAGTTGCGAAACGTCGCACGGTTACGATTCGCTCGATCGTCGTTCTCGGACGCTTCTAACGCAATTCTCAAGTACGATTGCGAAACCTCCGCGAAAATATAATGATAATTACCATCCAACTTAAAAAGCGATCAAGCTGCTTGGACGATTGGCATTTTATACCGGACCCTGAACTTTACGTTCGCGTAATGTCGTATAGAAGGATGTTCGAGTCTAACGAATTGTCGTCATCATTTGTTCGCGTTTGAATCTTAATTAACACGAACGTGATGAGCAGGCAGATCGTGTGACACGTTTTCATTTCTTCGAATATAGATATCTGAGAAAAAATTATTGTTTCATCAATGTCAACAGTATCAATAGAAGTACATCGTTCTTTTATTATAATAAAAAATCAAATAATGTTCAATTATTACATTATTTAATAATACATATATAGTTTTTTTGTTATTTTTATTCTGTCTCATACATAATATGTGCACGTTGTACGTACAAATCATTTCAAAACAATTACGTAATAAAAGTAAAAATAAGTCACTTTTCGTGTATAAAAACTATTCATTTTTTATAATGTACACATACATAAGCGCGCGCTTGCGATAATAGAAATAACTTTAAAATATTAAAATGTTTAAATATTTTATTCATTTTGTGTGTGTATAAGTTTTATTCTATATGTAAGTAGTTATAGCACAATATATTGTACATACATTACATTACATGTTATATGTTACATTTGACAGACAATCTCATCTACACATTAGATAAATATTAAATTATTGAAATATTAGGCTCGCAAATCAAATGAGGGAATAAAGGGCCAACGAAACGAGCTAAAATTAAGATATTACATTAAAAATATTATTTTGCCAATGTTGCAAGTTTCGATTTCTTCATCGCGGCCGACGACAAGAGATAATTCGCGTCTGCCAGCAAGAGGTGTGCATTGCCTTTAATTAAGAAAAAAATGTAATATGGACGAGGAACTAGACGCGGTTACGACGGTACCCCCTGGAGTTCTTGAGCCGCAGGGGTCGGTCGTTCCCGCGACCACGGAGGGTGGAACAAAGGAAGTTATCGCCGCGGAATTTTTATGTCGACGAGAGAAAGAAATGTAAATCAGGTCCTGGCGCTCTCGCTCTCCGCCGTCGTGGACCGAGAAAAGATGAGAGAAGACCAAAGAATATAAAAATGTCATCATTTTGTCGATGTCGAAATATCACAAACCTCGTCTACCGGAATTAACACAATACTTCTACAATTGCTTATTTGTGTATTTAAAAAATATTGATTTTAGCCATAGAACATCGTAAGAGTGTTATCTGAACATTTCACAAAGCTTCATTTGGCAAAAAATATTAAAATGCTAATTTTTTAACGGTTACTTTTATACGCAATGTGAAAACAAGAGAGATGTTACGTACTTATTATATATCTGCTAGGATAGGATATAATAAGTACATAATGTGATGTGAAATTTACATAGTTCGATCATGTCAACGCATTAAAAGCAGGCTGAACCGACAATCAGTCATTCAGTCGTACGACGAATGAACATTGAGAAGATGAGAAGAGATAGAATCGAAATGTAATTAAGAGAGTAAATAATCCGTACCGAACAAACTCCGTAAAATGGATCAAAGAACTCACGAGAGTGAGAACGAGCGCGATAGTCGTGGAAGGGAACTCCGACGAAAGGTATCGGGGTGAACTACGTGGAACCGCGTCTCGCCCTGTCGTCGTCCTGTCTAGCTCGAAGCAGTAGGGCAACGAAGGTAGGGGGAGAGCCCCGTCGGAGACCCTCGATAAATATTTCCGTCAAGTGACCGGGGTTGGAATTCAAAGAGAGTCGAAAGGTGGAATCGAGAACGGGACGACTCCAGGCTGCCGTCATTCGGGGATGAGAAACGCTGAAAAAGGAAAGCCAAGGCGAGCCCGGGGCCAGTATATTTGCGTTACGTTATACAGTTGCACGTTTAATCAGCCATATACTCGGAAGGAGCTGGAAGAAAAAGACTGCGAGAGATGAGAGAGGCATATATTCAGTGTGCGTGTACCGAGAAAAGAGAGAGTTACGCCTTTAAAGATGTTCAAAAGGACCTCGCTTATAGGACAGCTCATTTACACACGATATTTGCTAAAATTTTTTACGATCGAGTCTTACCATAGTGAACATGAAAGCACGATGTGTATTATTCGATTAAATTATTAAATATACTTTTTCAGATATTAAACAGAATTATTTAAAATAATTGTTTAATTAACTATATCAATTGCTTATTAATATTAAAATCCTGAAAATAATATTTCTTTTTCCATGATAAACGAACGAGATTACTTATATAATTTGTAGTATGATATTCATTCGTTGGCGAGAAAAAGAAGGGAAGGAGATTAGAGAAGGAGAGAAGTAGAGGCGCCTGTGGGACGTCGATGGCGTGACAGATTGCCTCCAGTATTTTCCACCACATGTATCATCGCTAGACTTTAGCTCTCGATGCTCGCAACTTCGCCATCCTCCTTAATTGGCGTCTCCTACATCGAAGGTACTACTCGTCTCGCCGACATCGAAGATCGCTCGTCTCGTTAATACGCACATCCGAAAATGTTCTTACTCGATAAGCAATCACGTCGAAAAGCCGAACTCTCTAAATTAATGTACGACTCGCTGAGACGAGGCGTGGGTAATACATTGATAATAGAACGAAGGGTCGGTGACAAACTGCCGACCGCACTTTCATCGTCAGGGATGCGATTAGGGAAAAATTCGTCCTGTTTTAATGGGGAGTGAAAATTAAATACCGCGGTATGTCCACCCCTTAAGTCCGGCCACCTAATAATTCATACGAGGAATGTAAAAAGGGCAGTGCAGGACCCCTTTTTCCACGGGCACGGAGAAAGCGCGAAGAGCGCGGCGGAAGTCAAGGGGGTAGAAAAAATACGGGCTCCTGTTTATCTTGAGATTTGTAGCCGCCTTGTTTCCCGGTATTTATTGGCTGCTCCGGGAGCGGGAATACCGCAGCCTGACGGACCGTTAAATTTTATTATGTTTTTTTCACCGATGCCGAAATAACGCGACGCCGGATACGGCTGCCTGTATCGCAGTAAGGATAAATTCTGATCGACCGTGGTACAACATTTCTCTCAAGGGCCATAGACTCGCGAGCTCTCCTGCCTTATCCTCACGCTCTCGTTCTGTCACCCTCTTTGCGCGGAGCTTGGAAACGAAATTCGATTTACGCGGAATATCAAATGATATAATAATAATACAATTATAAATAGGTATACATTTTGCTCTATTTACAATCAGCTTTTTAATTTCTTGAATTTGTGACAGGTGTTTTATACGTATTTTACTTAAAAAATTTCTAAGCTAAGTTAATGCGAGAGTTTCACACTTGGCAAACGTTATAGATTCTAAATGTTAGAAACGCATTGTAATGTATTTCTATGAGTAACGTCTGCAACACTCGTAATAACGACGAGTTTTCACCTCGGCGAATTTGTTAGGAAGGCTCGTGAGCACATGTATTCTCCCCCAAGTCTGCATCCTGCAATGGTCTAACCGCTTTCCCGTGCGAGGTCATACCCGAGATTAAGGAGAAACCGTGGTTGCAGGCTCTTCAGGATGATAGTTGTAGGCATGGTAGAGACTCTTCGCTAAACCAGGCGCCTCATTATCTTAACAAATCTAATCTCGTGGTGGGTGTTTATAAATGTCTTGTTTTCCCCTAAAACGACTTTAAGGACTGACGAGGAGAAAGATGGGAGAGTTTCTACAGATTACAGTCTACTATCCCTTTATTGTCCATAGAGGTGGAAAACAATGTTTCACCATATATAGAATATATGTATATAATAAAAATATAAATGTATATTTTTGCCATATTTGATTATAAATAATTTGAATTTATAAGAATCAATTTAAGACATTCTATTTCTTATCGTTAACTGTATTATTAATTCTTTAATAAATATATATATAACTTTCTCTGTTTAATTGAGAAAGTATAAAAATTAACAAAAAGATGTTATTGTTGATGCCAATAACATTTCTTAAATCATATAATTTTTTATGCTAAATGAGGCATGGCACAGCGTTGAAATATAAATAATTAGGCGTATAACGTGTTATACGAATCAACTAGATTCCTAGTTTAATCGGTGTCTGCAGACACGAGAATGTGGAGAACACAAGGCTGGCATTCAAGGAAGGGTAGGCCTCTGTTATTATAAGATGGAGAGTACAGCTTGTCACAGAATCGAGAGACCCTGATCCCTAAAGAGCAATAATACGAATCCTCTCTTTATCTTTCTCTCGCAGTTATCATTAAAATTGTCAAGGCACGCGTAAAAGTTAATTCAAAAGTTAATTCAAGCCTTTATGGTAGGCCGTGATGTAATCTTCTTCTTGATCCTCTTAAAGATCTTAGGCTACTCTTTTTCATGCGTTTCATTAACCCACTTTATATTGTAAAATGAAGTGTCTAAATGCCATAGAATTTTTTTCTGCTATATAATTTTATGTTTATATATCTTATAATTATTTCTATAACTAAAAGTTTCATCAAATGTAATATTAATCAAATTCATTAGAAATTAATGCAAAATGGCAACAATATATTAGCATATATAGCTGCTCTATTTTGAATATACATGTAATCATTTTACTTTGAGTCAAATCTTGCTTTAACCACGTCGTCTCCAGAAATCGCAAAACGAGAAGCTTGCACCACAGTAAACTCTTTCTCTTAAATTTTTATTCGAATCTCGTACGAAGAGGTTGCATCGGGGGCTCGCTTCATCCTCGAGAAACCCAGGCTCTTCTATTCTGTCTCGTCTTGGGCATAATTTGCACACAAAGTACTAAGGAGTAAAGTACTATGCGGGGTGCCAGCACCGTGTTATACGTATCCGCGTTGTACGTGTGCGCGTTATGTATGTACCGAACCCGAAGACATTATGCTAACGCCCTTCCATGCGATGGTTCTCTGATGCGCCTGCCTTAGGTTCTCGTTCTTAATAATCGATGCGAATACAAAACACCTTTGAATTAATTAATAATTATTACGTATAAATTTTTCATTGTTTATCATTTTCGTAAAATAAAGGCTTTCAATTATACATCAATGAAAATATTTTATTATTTTTAATCAGCACAAAAATAAAACATTTTTCATCGATTAATTAACGTCAATATTATTTTCCTTTGCCTCTTAAAATTCCATCAGTTTTTCGTTATAAAAGATTTTCTCTGTATCAGTAATTGAAATGCAAGAACATTAATGGCGGACACAGCGCGGGCCGCATATATGTATGAATAACGACCACCGGCTGGCTCTAACGAAGGAATAAGGAGGCATTCTTCCGTCAGGTAATAAAAAGCCTGTCACGTAGCGGTGGCTCCGCCGAGGACGACCGCAATGAGAAAGTGTGGGTAGCCAGAAAGAAGGGAAAGAATACTGATTCATTATTCAATCTGGGTCGAGTGATTAGCATGCGCCAGTGCTCGACGTCTTAGTCCTCGGATCCTTCTAAATAATGTAAGGCGAGCCGCTAGCCCAAACCACCTTCCTGATGGTTCCCTGACTTTTCTAGCATCGCCTTGAATATATTTCCAAATTATGCACGCGTTCAGATATGGGTAATACTTTTCTGTAAATATTTTAAATATTTATCGCACGTAAATATTCATTTATATCATACATGTATCAATATTATCGTAATTATCTCTGTAATTTCATTCATTTTCCAATACATTTTCAAATTATACATTTAAATACAATTAATTGACTAAAAATTCAAGAGTCTTTTTGAAACAGTCGTTTGCAATTTCAACAATAATTTTAATAATATTTCTAATTTCTTGAATACACTTGAACTCTCTAGCGGTTATACAAAATTTACATCACACCGCTTTAAAAGTGGCATGTTTCGATTATCCGACAGTAAATTATAGAAAAGACTATAATAATACTCTCTAATCCGTCCACGAAAAAATATCGTTGTCTCGAATCTCAAGGGACAAAGAAGGAAAAGGCCGAAGGATAAAACATTTTTAATGTAATTAAGTGGGAATCTCTGCGGTGTTCTGCCCTGTTCTGCCCCGACGTTACCGTTACCAACCTCCTCCCTTTCTCCTCTGCCTCTCCGCTCCTCCGGAGTTGACGGTGGTCTCGGCTTGAGATCTGGATGTAAGAAGGGTTGTATTCAGCTTGCCTCCGGGGCATGTTAATGCACTCCGAGATCTTAGCACTTACACTCCAACACGCCCGTCCTCGTCGTTGTCGTTCTCCTGCCTGCTTTTCCATCCCCAGCCATTTTCTCTTTCTCTTAAACTACCCCCGACCAAAGTCTCTGGCGCCTCTAGAGAGCTTTCACGGACGCCGCCTTAAATCCGGATCTCTGCGCGCCTTTGCCTTCCCCCTCCCCCTCCCATCTCTTACTCCCCCGAACCACCTCTCGTCAACCTCGAAGCTCGTGTATCCAACTCTCGAAGCCACCGCGAAATTTTCCATCCAAAAGAAGTACTTTCGTGGAAATTTTATTTTTGTTTAAAGACCTCACGATTTAAATTTTCATTACTGTGTAATAATTATATAATCGTACCCATGATTATATAACCTTAGTGCCTATTTTTATTGCCTAAAATTATTAATAACACGTAAAAATAAATCATTTACAATTAGAGATAAAATGCTACAGAAAGTCAAAATATTCCAAATGCTCTTGACAATTTCAATCAATAATAACAACAAATTCCCTTTGAAAGCAAAAAGAGAAACTTCGTGTTATAAATAAGCTATCTTTTTGCTGTCTAAAAATGATCTGTATTTTTATTTTAAGGAAGCTTTGAGAGAAAGAAAGGCCGAGAGAGGGAGAGAGAGAGAGGGGGGAAGAGGGAGAGAGAGAGAGAGAGAGAGAGAGAGAGAGAGAGAGAGAGAGAGAGAGAGAGAGAGAGAGAGAGAGAGAAATGCTCAATGGCTACGAGGATGAGAGAATCCACGGAAAGAAATCTTAATTAACGAGAGGATTGTTCCAGTCGCGAAAAATCGCTGAAGTACCAACCAGCAGAATCAAGCGTGGCTTTCGGCGTGGCGCGCCAGCCGGGGATGATCATTTCAGACTCAGGGGATGAGAGGAGAGGAAAAACGCCGCTTTTCCCGAGGACGATGGGCGCCATGGCCACACGGTGGTGGTGCGCGCAAGGGCACACAAAGCCCTTGACGGATGGGTAGCCACCGGGCTGCGGCGTAACCCCCACGATTACGAGTGACCACCTGTTGAAGGTCCTATACGCACCTGTGTACGCACACACGACTCGTCCTCCCCGCACCACGAATACAGACGGCATTTTCATCCGTGGTGGCAGAAGAAACGATCCGTAATAATATGCGTCAACTTCCGGACATAAATTACCGGGAACGATCGGCGAAAACTTGATCTACACAGAATCATATATGCACGAATAATACATTTATTCAAGTAGAGAAAAAGAAAAAAATTAAATGAGAGAATAATTTGGTTAAACTATATGTACAAATACAAAAATTTTATATAAAATTTAAATATACAACAAAGACAGCGTTATATTTCCACTACATTTCTTTCAGACTGAAACAAATCCATTCGACGATTAACGATACTCGATTGTACTCCTGTATCCTGTCGCTATGAATCAAGTTCTCGTCGAAACAATCGCTATGCTGACGCGACGTTGAAGAGCTCGGATGCAGCTCTGAACACGGAAAAGTGCTTCGGCGTTTTTGCACGGTCGAGCGCTCGTCAATCCGGAGATCGAGAGCATACTCGCGCGCGCGCAAGTGTGTATGTGTGTGTGTGTGTATGTGTGTATATTTTTTTATTCTTGGTCTCTCTCCACATCAGTCCTCCCCCCGCTTCAGTCACGGCCGTAGAACGCGACGGGGACGCTTTATTTCCACCCCCGTCGCGATCGTTCCATTTGTTTCGCAGCCGGCATTGCATGCCTTGCGGCGACGAGCTTTCTCTTTCCACCTTCTCTATTTATCTGCCTCCCACCGCCTCTCTTTTTCTCCCTGCCACCCTCTCTGTCACCCTTGCTCTTCATGGTAGATCCGAGCGGTGGACGAATCGACTCGACGTTATCTCGACATATCCGCGAATACACGTTTAATGCGCGACGCCGACGTATTTATTCACCGGCGTACTTTCCCCATTTTGACGAATGACGCGGCCACATCGCGCGCTACTAGTCTCTGAATGCCGTGTTGTCCGCATGATTTTTCGCCAGCATTACGAGAGGCGAATTCCCTTTTCTCGGGAAAAAATTCAGCGTGCGTAAAGAACAATTAAGAGTTTAAAAGCAAAAGCTGCTATGAATAAAATTTGGGCGTTTGTGATTTCATGTGACGCTTTGCAAGATTTAATGTTAATAAATGTAAAAAAAAAAAAATGTAACTTCGTAGATGTTACTGTACATATGATTCATGTCAAGAATGTTATCTTCACATCAATGTATATCTAATTTGAAGAAGACGCAAAACTAAGAAAGATCGAAAACGCGCAGTTCTCTTGGCAGGTGCTCATTAGTAATCCAACATCGTGCCGTCCATTACGCATTCCGATTCCACGTTAACCCCCTCAAAGTTGCCCCAAACCCTCCAGTCTCGTCTTATAGGTTCCCCGATAATCCATCGTCATCGTGTTGAACCACCTTGTCAACACAGAAGTTTGAGCAGCGCGCATTTCGTATTACTTCGTGCTAATTTTACGACTGTTCATCAGAAATTACGTAACTAGGCATATTAAAATCCCTCTATATTTAAACAAATATTTTCTTTTACAACATAAAGAATTTTTTGTCATAATCTGATACAAATTAATAAACGAAATTTGGCGGCGATGACCACTGCCAACGAGGAATAGCCTCGGCAAGAGGCAATCTATGACGGGGAAGTAGTACAAGTCAAACGAGCGTCAGCCAGCCGAGCCTTTTCAACTTCTTCTTTATTTTTTGGCGGTAAGGGCGACCGCCGCTTAAAGTGGCGGCTCGCTAATGATAGTCCAACCCTTCGAGGACTTCGCGACCCGAACCCTCTCGAAGCCGGCCTGCATCTGATGGCACTTCAATCCGTTAATTGGTGTACAACTTTTTCGCTATCCCTCTTCACGTTCGCTCATCTCTCTTCTTTTCGAGACGGGAAAAAAAATTTATTAAATTAACCGCTGGCCGAGCGACATTGCCCCGTAACTTTATTTCACACAGGACTCCACAGAGTAATCTTCATGCCGCTTATGCGTTGGTCGTGGATATTTAACGTTTTACTCGAGTCACTGCCCGCTGCTTTCGACGTTCACGCTTGACGAAACTTTAAAACTCACTTAAACGCATGGCGAGTAATTTTTATGCCTTCTTGGATGCTCAGAAAGCGAATTAGCGATTTATGATCAGGTAATAAGTCATTTCGCTTTGTATATTGAGCTCCTTTTACGAAATAATTTCTAAATTAATTCAACAAGTACTTCTAATATATTCATATCACTTACAAAAACATTAATAAAGAGTACACTACGCAATAATAAATTATTTTTGTGCGAAAGACTCATAAATATAAACATGTACGTTATAAAAAGTGATATTTGCAATAATCAATTCTAAAACATGTTCATAACACCATGAGAGCATTATGTACAGTTTTAAATATATTCGATCAAAAATATGCAGCTAAAGCACGATTTCGCATAATTAATTAGCAATTCTAACTGCAACGATCGGCGGGAAGAGGGATAAGGCTTACACGGATCCTGCCAAATGGCAGGAGAAAAAAAAAAGAAAAACGAAAGAGAGATCACCGCCGGTATTCAAATCGATTACACGAGAGCCAATGTAAAAATTATGCAAATGTCGTTTACAAGTGAATGGGACCCTCGCGACGAGCGAGGTTACAATTAGGCAGGAGCCAATTCAATATCGAGGGCCATTCGAGAGAATATTCAACGGGATGGTATTAAATGCCGACTGGTTCGTTTCTATAAGAACAGATCGGCGTTATCGTTAAAACCGCGCCAGCATTTCGTGTGACAGATGCGTAAGCGACAAGAAATCAAAGAGGATCAGGAGAAAGCTGCAGAGATCCATTCGATTTGTACTTGTAATACATTTCGAATGCTAATAATATATTACTATATCCTTTCTTCTTTGACTCCTTCAAACCTTAATTTTTAAATTATATTGATTAATTATACAAATAAAGCGTAATGTAATTGTTAATAATACTGCAAAATAATTATAGATTTGCGCTAATCTGTACAAATTATAATACAGTTTGCTGTAATAGTATGATAATATAAAAAAACCTGAACAGGTATATACATATATATAGTATATACGCATACACACACACACACATATATATATATAATTATAGAATTCAAATGACATTACTACAATTCAATTAAGTTTAAGTTTATCTACAGGTTTGTTTTATCCTTAAAAAAAAGTATCCATTAGTGAATTTCTTTCATTAATCAGAGAGTAAAAAAAAATTGTCTCTTGTATACGCACTTATGTGTATCAGCCAAAATACGATACATTCATATAATAGTATGCCGCGGTTGAACCGAAAGTCGAATAAAACTATTTCTTCGTTAAACCTGCTTTAGTAGGTTGCAACCACGAGTACATCCCTTGAAGAGACCCTCCATGCTTAAAGCATCGATGGAATTACCGGCGGGTGATGAGTTTAGCGGAAGGGATATACGAGATGAGAGAAGTCTCTCTCCTCTCTTCGTCCCTCTTCATCCCCTTCGCGATCCGTACTGAGATATTCTAGGCTTCGTTGGGAAATGATGAGCCACGCCAACGTAGACTTCGTTCGGCCGACGTTCATTCGAGCGTTTTAATTATAACGATATCCCTGCACTCGAAATCGACGTATCGTGTAATCCAAAAATGAGACCAAAATGTGATTGCTATCTTGAAAAACGTGTAGCATTTGCATATATAAAAAAATCTCCCCCAAGAAGAAATTTTTCGCGTGCCACGCTGGATTACGATTGGATTAGTCGAGGATAGGTTGTCGTAACGACATTAAAGGACGCGGGTGCGTTTAAGAAGCCGAAGGATTCGACGGATTATGGATTTCTCGCGCCCGCCTTCATCTACATATGTTCTCGTCAGCTGCGCTTTGTTTCCCGAATAAAAGCTCATCACGGATGCAAAACCATCCATTCATATTCAAAATTTTATATCTCGGCCGCGGAGGGGCTAATTTATTCGGCTTCGATCCCGTTCGCGACAAATCCAAACGACGCACCCTCCTCTCTGCCACCCTTGCTTCGCCTCTCTCAAACGCACGACCATTAATAATCTTACCATTACTTTTTTTATTTTAATTTTTTTCTTATTAGATTTCGAGAAATCCTAGAATCAAGAAAAAAAAAACAAAAAATTGACCATGAGTATCGGTTTTACACAAATGATGCATTTAGTAAAAAAAAAAATACGAAGGGTTCAAATTTCTAAATATGCAGAATTACTCTTTCGTTCGTTCTCTCGGTGTTTAAGCGAGGTCCAAAGAGCAGCGCGTTGCAGCAGCCGCCAGCACTGCACCCTCTCACGTCCTGCTCGCTCTGTCTTCCGTCGAAGAGATAATCATATTAGCCAGGCCATAACTTGTCTATGCATAAGTATAATACCGTGGCGCCCGTAGTCCCAGGATCCTAGCCAGGATACCGCGTATATTTTACGCGCTCTGCTCGGCCGCGTTCGCGCGCGCGCGTGTACCCTCAGGACCCTCAGCCAGACCCGAGAACTCCGACCGGCTGCCGTTGCCGCTGGCTGCCGCTGCCGCCGCCGCCGCCGAGAGAGAGAGAGAGAAGGCGCGAGATACACTGGGGTTTAGGTGCGCAACGTACAACGTTAATCAGCCTAATTGAATTAAGCACGCGCGACTGTTGTAATTATGACTATTTATAATGATCCCGCCCGCGCGCTTTGCGATTCGCCCCTCCGCGCGTGGAATATTAGTTTACGCCGCGAACGCGTCGCATTTAATGCCCGACGTCGTCGCCCGAGCTTGTTAACGGAGAGGCGACCGAGCGCACGGCGATACACGGAGTTTCGAACAATCGTCTAAAGTGGAAAGATAAGCCGTTGCCGTCGTGACGACCGAAACAGCGCCGTGGAAAGTTAACGATACTTTCTCGTTGTCAGAAATAGACTAGGCACAACAAACAGGGAAGTCAAATCGTAAACAAATTATACTAAGCGCTCTGTAATAAGATAGACTCGTGATAGACTTAATTCGATATCAATAATTTTGTGGCCTAGAAAGAAAAGAAAAAAATCGTGCTGTGCTATTTCATATTATTTGTTTCTAAACTACGGAATCAGTAAGTAGTCTTGGTTTAAAATTATACTGACGTAAAATTATACTGGCAAGATACATCATATTTCCAATTTCAATGTCGCATATAAAAAAAGAAAATCAGAAGTAGTCTTCAGAAACGTTTAACTGTTGGTAGTAAACGACACATTCCACTTATCTAATCTGCTCTCTTTATCGTCGTAAAGAGGCGGCCGGTAAATGTACCGTATTAATGAAAACGGGTGTTAGCCAGGATTTCCGGGTGGCTCGCTCTCTTCGCGCCTTCCTCCCGGCACTCTCTCCATCCACCCTGTATATTTCCCTCTCGCGCGCACCCACGCCTGGGCACGCATCAGAAGTCGTACTTCATTAAGTCGGCAACACTTCTTCCAGCGACGTTACTCATCCCTTTGGGACAGGCGCCGCGAGGAGGCGAGATCGAAAGGGAATAAGATTAATTGCATTCCGCGCAGACGAGAGGAGGCGTATTTTAACGCAAACCGCCAATGCTCGCTCGTGGAAACGGCGCGGCGACGGGGCCGAACGAGTGGCGAGGGCGAGAGGATGGCGGAATGAGAAGAACGACAATACCCCGGGTGGAAAGACGAGGACGAAGTCGCGAGAGAAGCGAGATTCCTGCCAACGAGATGGGGGGTGAGGAGCGAGCCGACGAGCGTGACTGAAAAGAGGACCAAGAAGGAGAAGACAGCGCCCAAGGCCCTTGTTGTATTTATCATATAATTACCATAATAGAGCTCCGCGCCGCACTCCGCCACTGCCGACCAATCCCGCCCGCGCTTTCCCCGCGTTCCAGGCCACAACCGCAAATTGGAAACTCTCGAATACATTTTCCCTTCGTCGCTCACTCGCTCGCTCACTCGCCGCGCTCGAAATTGTTCGCCGTAGGACGTCGGCCGTCGAGTCGGAAGGATGCTAACGACAGCAGCGCGAATACGCAGTCATGGAACGCCTCGCTCGGCTCGAGGATGATCGACGTATGGTCATTAGATACAATTTGTCTGCGTAGCTGCACTCTGTCTGACACTAGTCGTCGGAGTAATTATGGCTCGACTTAATCAATAATTGCGCGCCATTCTCCGTTTGGGCCTTTCTATTGAGACTCTAGCTGTGTACAGTCATTTACCGGAAATTCAGAACCCGTCGATGTATAAAATGCATTATATTTTTAGTATTTTAAACCAATTGAATTACAGACTTGATTACTATTTCAATAATCCATTGTTTACCTCAGCAAACTTCATTAAATACACGTATTATCACGTTATTAAACTGATTGCATTCAACAATTTAAATAATACGCGTGTATTTATACTCGCTCATTTTGTAAGAAATGAAACATACATCTTGGAGATAAAAATTTGAATCATCTATCTATATTTAATTCTTTCTTCAATTTTCTATTTATCTATATACCATTACATGTTAATTTTGCCATTTACTATAAGTCTACAAGTTGACAATAAAACACTCCTCAAAATCAAGAATTTATCTAAATTACTTGAATTAATTGAAATAGATAAGAGCAAAAACTAGTATAACGAAGTAAGGGCTTGGAGATGACTTCTTTAGTTTCTTCGCTAACCACGAATCATCCCCGCCGACATCACCTTTTGAATCTCTTGGCCCCCTTTCCTGGTCACCCGATGTGCAGCCCGGCGGAAAGATATTGCAGCTAAACACTCGGTTCTTTGATGCCGCCCTAGTCCGGGATCTCTATCCCCGGGTACGCTGGCGGATAATTAACGTTAAAGGTTAATCCCGCGGAGAAAGACGACAGGATAAGAACGGGCTGACAGCAGCTCCTCGGCTCCCGTTCCTCTGGCAGATATAATTTGATTGGAACCTCGAAAATGGTATGCTGAAATTGAGTCTTGGATTCAAACATATCCCTTGAAACGCGGCGATCTAGAATATATTCGTTAGTGCTATATTTGGTTTTCACTACAACGAACTGAGAGATGAAAATAAAAGAATATTCTTAGAATAAGATAAAAATATCCGTAATTTTAAAGATTATATTCCGGAAATATGTCTGGGAGTATTCTTCGTTTCTCTAGAGAATACTTTTAAGATATTCTTACTTTTTAAGATAATAATCTCGATAGTTTCGTTTTTTTCCCCAGAGAATTATGATTCAAAAACATTTTTATCACATTTTTTAATTTTGCAACGCATTTTATTTCTTTATTTGATTAAAAACACGAGAAAATTAAGTCGTACAATTGCAAATAAACAATTAAATTGTTTATTTTAATGTAATTAAAAATTATAACGTAATGATGTATAATATGTATATAAATATGAAATAAATATATATCAAGTTCAACATTTATCATATTTTAAGTAGCAAGTGCATTGATAAGCGACGGAGACGAGCGTCGCGCAGGACGCGTAAAAACGTCTAAATTGCGCGTAAATAATTATATTTGCATATTCATCGAAAGGTAAATATTTAATGCCCACGGAGCATAAAGGGGCAGCGTGAAGTGTAACGTATACGTGAAAAGAGAGACCGGTGAATTCCTGGAGGGAAGAGGAGGAGGTGGAAGAGGTGGAGGAGGCAGGAAGAGGGTTGGACGCTGGCGAAGGGTTGGCCAGCCGTGTACGCGCGGCCGCCGCCACGAGCTGACGGAAAAGGGGTTGAATGTACATCGCGGCTCGTCGGAAATTTTAGCTTAATTTTACTTAACTACACTGGACTGCCCGTGGGCGCCCGGCTGCAGGGACAAGTGTTATTTTTGTAATTCCGAGCGGCGCTAATGGGAGACCTCGGCTTAACTCCGACCGACCGCCAACAAAAGAGGGGTGTTTACCACGCGCAATGAGTATACGGCTGCGCGGGAGTAGTAACCGACACCCTACCGCCTCCGCTTGTTGCAAACGCGAAAAGAGCTCGACATTAGTTGACCGATGGACGAGACCGGAAACGTGGGTCAAAACGTTCTTTATGGAAAACACGAACACTGTTCGTCTCTTCTAAGAAAATATACCTTGAAATAAGCTCAATATGATGCATTATATACAGTTGCATTAATATATTTCTCTTCTCAATGTATTCTTTCAAAATGAATCATTAGCGTTGTATTTTGTGCATAGCATATAATTAAATAATATATTAAATATAAATCAATAAATAAAATATATTGTAATTATTTTTGTTTCAAAATTATTAAAGAATATATACTTTCTAGTGTATATGCTATATCTTATCAATTTAATATGATGAATGATCTAAGGACCCTCTCTCTCTCTCTCTCTCTCTCTCTATCCCTGTAACTGACGCGTTACTGTCAAGGCATTATCAACGGCGAAGATATCGAGAAGATGCGAAAGGGCGCTGATGAGATTCGAGGGAAAACTTGCAGGTATGGAGCGTAGAACAAGTTACAGAAGCTGAGACGTGTATCGAGCGTGAATATTACATCGATCAGGGTTTGACGATGCGGTACAAAGGTGGGAGGGTGAGAGAGAAGGGGGGGGGGAGAATCGGGGAAGCAAGGATGATGTCGCCTATTATCCCGTGAAACACCTGAGCCCCGTTCTCCGTTACGTGCTGGTCCCGCCATCCCCGTTCTCTCCCGCGTCGCGCGCGCGCGAGAAAGTGTATGAAAACGAGCACGCACTCTCCGTCACCGACGTCGGCCAAATTGCACGACCTCCGCGTATTATCCGCCCCTAAATTATTCCCCGCTAACCGCAAAAATAGCCCCTCGTCTCCCGCAAACCCTCTCGTCCTCCACCCCGCAAGACTCCCTCGGTTTTCTGCATCGTTACATTTTCTCGGTTAACGCGCTGCGCGGTTCATTGTTTCAACCGCATCGCAAGTATACTGAATCGTCATTAATAAAATATGTTAATGTGGCGCCTTCTTCGTTCAACGATATCGTTGTAATTTGGTGAATTGAGAATCAGACGCTGGACAGAGGGGACTGAGAAAATCGACAACATTATTTGTCTACTTAAAATTAAAATAGAAATTTATATTAGATATGAAATTATTAACGTTTACAAAATTAAGATAAAGCTGATGAATTTTACTTTTCGATGCCTTAATTACAGAAGTAAACTGAATAGTGATGATAGATATGGTCTGTGCTGGGTAAAATCAAAGATCGTTATTATTGCCAGTTCGATAATTAGCAGTAGAACGAATTATGAACGAACGGTATACGCATCAATCATGGACTCAACTTTTTCACGGATGCTGGCTACGTATATGCATATTAATGTATGTTTGGTTAGGAGAGCGTATCCCAGTCTGACATGATGGACGCTACCGGAGACGAAAGTTGAGAAGGTTGTAACGGCTTCTGGCACCGTATGTCGGATTTCCATTCGACGAGAGATGGATGGCCCAATCCATGGAACATTGATCACTATTAAATTGCATATACCGGTGAAAAGGTACTGTATGTGACAGTTTAATATATCGCAAATATAATTATAATTGCGTCTTCAAACTTATCTCTGATGATTGTTTTATGAGAATATTTTCGTTAGGTACAATATTCGACTAATAAATGGGAGAGTAACTCCTAACGCGAAATGTGAGTAGAAAGTTTGACAAGCTGCCACGCGTATAACGCGTCGAAACAGCATTGTCCATTATTTACATGCGGACGCACACGCTCAGGTGCCGCGTTCAGGAGTCTTCGGAGAGGCAAAAGTTGCGAGTCCGCGGTAGCGGCGGCGGCGGCGGCGGCGGCCTGGCCATCAGGTCCGATTCGATAAAAGATGGATGATCCAACCGACGGCCGTATAGTCGATCGGTCTCCGAGCTGACGCCTCCGAAGATGAAATGCACCCTTGGCGACCCCAGAACCGACCCTAAGCCCCCGTACACCCCGTTTCTTTCCCCTTTCCCCTCTCTCTCACTCTCGCGATAGCACTTTGCCAACCGAAGGCATATTTACGAGAGAGGAGCGTGCCCCGTGTCAGAACGCACCACCATCCCTTGGATATACGCGATTTGGCATACAAATTCCATCATATGTAACCCGGAAAAATGTTTATTGGTCCGGCTAAGGGTTATTAGGTCCGGCTTCTAGTTGATCTGCTTAACGTAACCAGTCGTCTCACGTAGCTCTATGAAATTGGGTCCACCGAGTCGAGAGTGAAAGCATAAGTCTTCTTTACAACCGACTACTCTGTACTTTGCATTCCACACGACGCGGCTTGGAGGCCGTCCTTTGGAAAGTTGCAACGATAAAAAAAGATGTTATTGTAGTGAAGAGAAACAAATCGATATTACGTATAGAGATGTTCTCTCCCGTGAATGATTCAAAAGTTATTTAATTTATATGTATGTCTTTTTATCGTTACTATCACATACAAGAAAATCAAAGTTATGCGGTAGTGATAATATGTGTGCGCTTGCGAAATAAAAAAATAATGAACATACGTTAATGTCTATTTTTATATTAGACGAGATGCAATCCGCGAGATTTCGAGAGAACGCCATTTCGTGAGACGCGAGAGAATTTATAGGAATAGTCGAAGAAGCGGAGAGTGTGTGAGAAAGGATACGAGGTGAGGACGAAGGATCTCTGGTTTCCTCGCGGGGTTCCCGCACGGCGGTGGTCGTGCCGGGGAACAGCAGTACATTATTTCTTGATGTCAAATAAAGCAATTAGCATGTGCCCTGACCAGGGTCCGCAGGTTCTAACCCGAGTAATCTCGCCGGGGTCCCCGGCGTGTGCGACATCTTCATCAGAGAGACGGACCCTCCTCTCTTCTCCTTTCTCCGCCACTTTCCCGTCCCGTCGCCCCTCACGCCGGACGATGGCGCGATCACGTGACTACTCTGCACCCTCGGAGACGAGGGGTGCTCGATGCTGCGGAAGAGTGAGAGCACGGATCGACGAGAGGAAGATGGCCGCTCGGTATAAGGGCGAGGGAGAGGATTGGGAGGAGAAAAATCAAGGGGCGGGAGAGGGGGGCAAGAGAAGGTCGTGTCCACCGAGTGAAGGCGCTTCCAAGGGAAATTTCACAAAGGCTGACCCGCTGGTAATGAATGTTATATAACCCTTTTAATGCTTTAAGCCTCTTAGATTTTTCAGTGCGCTCTCGACGCGCACGCCTCCTTCGTTCCCATCCCTTCGCCTTTTCTCCTGGAACGAGCCAGCGGCAGAGGTAGTTCACGGTAGAGGGGGTGAGCGAGGAAAGTCATGCCCCGGGGTAGGTAATTATGTGGCGGACGTAAATTAAGCTTGTTTAGATTGGGATTTTTATTAAGGTCTTTTATGAAAGAGAGTGCCGCCACTAAATGGCGCACGGTATACACTCCGACACCGGTACTCTTTTAAATGCCACCGGAGGAGAAGCCGCAACACGTTTATTTCATGACTAGTGCTTGCGACAATGAGATTTAAAAGTCAAATTTGTCAGGAATAGCCATATCTCACAAAATCATATTTTTTGTAAATAATAATTATTACCGCGTATTATTTAAAATTGAAAATATTACGCTGTTAAATTATTAATAAATTATACTCAATTTTGACAATATAAAGAAAAAAAATGGTTTCTTTCTAACTTGTTACAATCCTTTTAGATATGCTGTATTAGACTTTATTAAAAATAATATAGATGCATTACAATAATTCTTGCAACATTATGGCAATCGTGTGTACAGAGAGCAACAATTCAATAGAAACTCCGAACTTGCCCAATTTCCCCAGGACTGTCCCCAAGGAAACAACGATCGGGAGATATATCTAATAGCAGCATAGGACGTACGCACTGAGGAACACGGAACAAATAAGTAAGGATTAGTTTAATCGTGCTTTAGGAGTCGAACGTTACGTGTTTATGTCGCCATTCCCTTTTTTCGAGGGAAAGAAAAAGCTATGGACCGAGTATACGACCGAGTTTACGAACCAGCGATAATACGTAAAAAGATTCAATTGATATATCGATATATACTTAGACTTCTGTTAACAATCTATTTTCCTTAATAAACGTCAACATTCACGATAATTATTATCTTTTGTCTAGTAATAAATAGTCCTACTTATCAATCCCAATTCATATAATAAATTTGATAACAATGCTCTGTAATGTACTAACTTTGAGTACATTTAAGTATCACCAACATTAGGTGCTATTCCAAACGTAAGCGTGTCAAAATATACAAAAATATATAACTATCAATTATTACTCTAATTTGTTTTACTCGCGTACATCGTGCGTAGGCATGTTAATTCAAACATGTCCGTAACGAGCATAGCGCTACGTCAAACAGCTAACTGCTTTCGCACGAAGGCACTGAGAGCGAACTTCGAGAAGCAGTTCGCAGGTACAGACGGTTAGCTATACCCAGTGTATATGTATACCTCCGAGCCGGTAAACGGAGAACGAAGTTCTCGGTGGAAGTTTAATTCAACTGGACGGGCAGCCGGGTGTAAACGCTGAATGATTTGTTGCAAATCGAAAGCGCCCCCGCGAGCTCGAGCCCGAGCTCGAACTTCAACTTCCTGCTTGTACGGCTTACTTTATGCAGCGTTGTATCGCAGCTACCGGCTATCGAGCGGCCATCGATATATCTTTATATCGATATTTTATAAAGTATATTTTACAAAAGAAACTATGTGTATGTCCCGAAAAGTAGAAAAATATATATATAAGTAGTTACTTTCTTATGTATAATACAATAATTTTTCTAATTAAAATAATCTTTTTCTGTTATAGTTAAATTGAAATTTGCAAAGAATTTACTTTTATAAATTTCGCACAATTGAGAATATACATTCTACTTTGCATCTGCTAAGGTTAATTATATCATTCTAACTTATTATATCTCACTTTTTAAGACTTATTTTTCATTGGCTATGCAATATTGTAAAATAATGAATGTTAACGTCACAAAAATTATCTAAAAATTATCGCGGAAATATCGCACCTATATTTCTCTCGTAATATTAATAAATTAATGAATCAATAATAATTAAAAGGTGGCACGCAGCCATTATCACAGACTGCACGAACGTTTTTTAAAGTGACGGTTGGAAGGTAAAGTATCGAACATCGAGATCCAGTGTCGATTTTCCCGGGTAGTTTCGCGAAGCTGGGCATGCTCGCTCGTTCTCTCGATTAGGCTTTGCCGTCATTAAAAGTTTATAAAGAAGCCGAAGTACGAAGCGGGCAACGATGTGCTGGGGGGGAGGTGGTAGATGGTGGCTTGGCAACCCCAGAACGAAAGCAGAGGAAAACCGGCACGACGGAGCAAAAGAGACAGAAGTCTGAGAGTAGAAGAGAGAAAGAGCGAGAAGGATGAAGAGAAATTCCAAGCAAGTTTTCTCATGTGCGATGCATAATGAGGAAAGGCAGACGGCGTATAAAGAGCCTACAAATGAAGCTCACACACATACACATACATACACAAGTTATACATGTATTATACATTAAAAGCAGATACACATAACTCATCTTTCTCTAACACATCAATGTAAACTTCTCTTTCGCCATAAAAAATATTTTTGAGAAATTTTATAACGTTGCACTATATCTCTTGGAAATAAAGAAATATTTTTTATTCTATTGTGACATAAAATTATTAATTAGCATGCAACTCGCGGAATTACTTTAATATTAATATTAAATAATCAATTAATATTGCTTTATAATAATTTCATTATTCTTAACAATTAACATTGTTTTAATTATTTATTACCTTAGTTATTTACTAGTATATTTCAATAAAAAAATTTGAAAACTTAGAATGCTATATGAAAATGAGTAAATTTTAAGATTGAGAGTTAAAAATTGATTGTCTCTCATATCCAAATAGCCACTATCATATCACTAGCCTAAAAAAATGCAAGACGTGTGCATTATAAAACATAATGTATCTTGAGTACTGTATAATTCTTATGCACTGGTATAAGATTTCGTTGATCGGTAGGCATGTTGGTAACTAAAGATACGAACACGCAATGCGAGTTGTGGTGCACGAAAACCAATTAAAGGTGTTAGATCGATCCTCCCTAGTAACTGACTTGCTAGGGTTCTCGATGAAAGCCTCAATCCTCATTTATGACACTATATTCTTTTTTCCAATTTATTAGTATATGAAAAAATACTAAAACTATTTTAGATCTTAAATAATAAGAAATCTTGCATTTTAAATAATAATAAAAGTATTGACGGATTACATTTTATCGTAATTTTTATGTATTTGTATTATAATTATAATAATCCTCAAAAGGTCAAAGAAAATTATAAGTATACTCGATGTGTTTGAACTTACCTTGTTCATGATTTGGCGGGGATACTCCCGCCTCGCTAGGGACGGCTCTGCAACAGAAAAAACGTACTAATTACTCCTCTGAAGTTTGTAGAACCGTAGAATAACAAATATTTATAAGCTTAGGTAAATAAATATCATTATTTACATGTATAGTATGTAGATAATTAGTACATTCTGCTTTCTCTCAATGCGTGAAAATAAGTGATATAACGTATATATATAAATTCAATAATTCGTTCACATAGATTCCTTAGCGGACTGTGAATAATATAAAATAGTAAATTTCACTTTTTAATATACGTTTACTGCGTGACATTGAGCAAGATTCAAGAGATTTAACGGAAACGTAATCGAGAAGATATCCACTCTTTCTGTATTTCACATCCGTTCTCAACCCCCTTCGCCGCGCCTTATGACGCAAGCTAATGCACGTAGGGTGGTCCTTGATCGCGCAGCCGAGCCCCAGCCCTTCCTCTCCTTTCCCTTCGATGGGTACCACCGAATTCCCATAATCTAATGAATGGCCTAACCCCAATATCCTCTTGGTTCAGCTTCACCGCCGCCCACCCTTCATATACTATCGTACACGTACCACGCATGTAAATATCCTTGCTACCCGAGTGTGCGCACTTCAAAGTTCTTTAAAATTCTGCATCCGCCAACAATAATTGATTATTTTAATGCAATCGCGACTACCCTTACTCATGATTCTTTTTAAATTTCGTCAAGATAAGAAACAATTGCAATCAAAAGCTTTTAAAAAATACAGCAAGTACAAATCAATATCAGAAAAATCGTGGATATTAACGATTTAAAATTCTATTCAAGAAACGTTGAGCTACACTTTTGCGGAAATAAATAAAATTATATGCAGCAATAAAGGCAATTTCTGAGGCATCCGGCATGTGCGTAAGAAGCATGAATAGGGTATATACTCGCGTAGGCTAATTGCGCGTTAAATAGGGGTGAACTCGATGGCGAAATTCTTTCGTTTAGAAAATGGACCGGACATGAGCCGGCAGCAGTCGGCGTTAATCCCGCGCGGCAGAGTAAGGACGCGCAAATGTGTTTATCTCGGGGAATAATAAAAAGGGTGACCTGACGTTCGTGACGCCAGGCGATCGCAACGAACTCGGGAATAATGTCTCGGACACAAGGCTCGTCTGCGGATTTGCCCCTGCCTCTACCACCAACCATCCCGCCCACCCTCCACCCCCTTTCAACCTCCTCCAACCTACCCTTATACGCGTGTCCGCCGCAGATTCAGACTCCTAATTAAGACGAGGGTGCGAGAGGGGTTTCAGGGGTTTCTGCCGAGTTCTCCCCTGAGGGGGCAGGGGATAGGTGGCGGGTGTATGGGTAGAAGGAGGGTTTTCCCGAGGTAAGGGGCACCCGTATCGTGCCGGAGGGGTAAGCCAAGGCAAAGGGGGTAAGGAATATTGATCACGGGACCACCACGGCGGCGAGGCAAGGACTGCCCGCACTCGCCCTCTGCTTTCATCCACCCACCCTCTCGCCATCTAACTCCAGCTTTCTCCCGGCGCTCTCTCTCTCTCTCTCTCTCGCTCTCGTTAACTGTCTCTCACCTTCTACCTTGTTTCCGACATCTTTCGCCGATCCTCTCACTCTGAAGCGAGCATGGACCGGGCCAGACTAAACCACCAAACGCCAGATGCGTGAAATCAGTCGGTTAGAACCTGCCCCGCAGCCTTTGCAAATTATTGACGCTGAAACCGCGAGGCAGATGATGCCTGCGCGCTGTTTCGTAGTGGACTTTGAATGAAGAGAGCCGGTAAGCTCAACGCTCGAAGAAGAGAGCAAAGTAAAAGCTTCTGAGATGAAACTTCTTTGTATAAACTTACCGATATAATTAGTCCGTTCGATCAAACGTGGCACATCGCGTAGGTAGTGATCTCGTTAAGATAAAATATTTTAATATTGGAACCGAAATGGCTATAAATTTTCGCACACAGTACTATGGATCTATAAAATATACGATTATATCTTGAGCCCTCTTGCCATTTAATGAAACATTTCGGTAACTTTGTGGAAACGCCTTCACATCGTGACAAGGTTTACGAAAGTCGCAATAAGACATGGCCCTCCTGAAGGGAATTTCTGACGCTGGAAATCCGAGTAGCCTGACGAACTTTGACGCACACGCTCGGCCGAACAAGATCTACGCTCTAGACGTGTGCAGCGTTCTCACGAGTTTTCGAGAGAGATCCTCTCGAATAGCGTGGAGAAGGAGTAACTGACTTGGCTCGTTTCAAAGACGGGGACAGAAGACGGGGGTGAACAGGGGGGACCAATGGGTGGGCTCGAGTTTACACGACGTAGCGACTCGTCTTTCTACCCGTCGCCTTGCCTTAATTAAATCTCTAGACCCTTCCTGAAGAACCCGCGGACCTGGCGGGAAACTAGAAGAACCGCCTCCCTTTCTCGCTCTACAATTCACTGCGGTAACACGTCGGCTTTCATTGGTCCTCCGCATATCACTGCAAGGAATGCGCGATCGTAGTGACCGCAATATACAGAGCTTTTTCAACTTGCTTAGTTTATTAGCTTAATTTGTTATATTAAAATGTCTCATTTTTTACAATTTTTACACAAACATAATTTTTTACCTTTATATTTTATTTTATAAATTTATTTTTCTCATAGAACATTTTCTTATAAATATCATTACTGGATAATAAATGAACGTTGCTGCCATTATTTAATAAAATTAATTTTTATATTATAAAGCAATTCTCAATTATACTTAAGAAAATAATTCTAAAACTGTAACGTATTTTATTTTAGGTTCTCTGAATTTATTCTCTAAAAAATGGATATAGGTACAATTTGAAATATTATTCTGTGTATAAAATAAAACTTTTTTAATTAGACATAGAATAGTAGAACAATAATTCGTTAAATTTTTGTAGTGTGTACGCTTCTAAGGAACTAATTTAATTTATACAGATATTTTTGGCAAACAAATTGTTTTCATTCTGAAAATTCTCAATGTTGATGAAAGCCATCCGTACGAGCGGCAAATTTCTGCAACGTACAAGATATTTTCTCGCGTATACTCTATCGCCATGCTGGTGGCTTCAGATACCGTTATTTGGCGTTGTAACGAACGTCAAGGGCGACCTCGACGAGACCGGAAGAGACCTCATTGTCCAGAGGCGGGGGCGCCGATAGGGAGGGTGCGCAGCAGCGGCAGGCAGCCAACTCAAACTTTGATATGGTTTCCTAAATAACCAAGGCGACCGATACCGCAGCACGATAGTCCTCCTTCCTCCGCCTCCCCCTACCTGCCACCCGTTCACCGCCTAGACCGATCTGCGGTGGTCCGGAGAGGGTACTGTAACTACCGCCGAAGCATATTGAAACCCTCGCACCAACGGTGACCCGACTCGCCACCCCGGGTAACCCCCACCCCGGCCAATCCGCGACCCACCGTTCAGAACCGATACACAGACTGCCGTCCGTGCAAAACTTGCGGCATGAGTGCGTTTGTCATTTCGTAGGTAAACGTTACCAACTCGCGGCGCAGGCAGTAACGCCCAACGTTTTCATAATGTCGACAGGTAGCGGTTAATTCGGGTGCGGAGTGACAGGTAATCTGCAAGAGGACCGCGAAGATGGAAAAGGAATGAAACTTGCAGAACCAGTGGTCCTAAAGTCAATCGCGTTGAGTTTCAATAAAGCAAAATATTGCAAATTGGAACGACTAATATGTGATTAAAATAATAAATACCATATAGCACACAATGATATGAAAAGCATAAAGGAAAATCAAGTTATATATTACCAATTTTTCTTAACTTCCTTATTTTTAAATATGCTCAAATAAAAACTTGAAACAAAATGTCAATGTTCTTATATATTGCATAAAATATGCTATTTTCTCCTTTCTGCATTAAGAAATTAAGATCTTTAATAAATAACAATAACGGCGAATCATCGGCAATGCGCTTAAACTAAATTCTTGATATATTTTTAATAGTTTAATATTATTTTCTTCAGCGTAATCAGATAAGACCAGATGAAAAGTGGACAAGCAGATAGTCATCTAGTTTACAATTTCTTCCCTGCTCCAGGCCACCAATAGACGCGATGCCTGTATCTCAGGGCTGGCTGTTTGTCCACTAATTAGAAGCTAACAGCTGAACTAAAGTTCCGAACTTTAAAGTTTCTTGCACTCGCGGAAGCCTCTTGCTACCCATTCAATACCTCCTTTTCGAGGGTGGTAGAACGGCCGCCCTTTGAGAGGAACGACCTTCCTCCTTACCTGCCTAGCCGTCCACCTGTCTTCCTCTCTCTATTCTGTTGCCCCGGCTACCCCGGCTAGCGTTAATTACTAATTAATTGTTTCGCGTGTTTGAGTTTTAAATGGATAAGTTAAACAGCGCGTAAGAGCTTCCGACGTGAGCAAGGTGGTACAGCGGCAGTCCACCCTTCTTTTTCCCCTCTGTCCGTTCCTCTCGCCTCGCGTACGATTACCGTACAAACAGTGTACTACCGGTTAACGAAGTTAGGATGACCGTGTTAGGGAGGGGGGAGAAGGAAAGCAACGCGCTCGTTCGTTTATTCGTTTTTCACCCCGTCATCAGAACACCGTTGCCTCGCTTCGCTTCGTCTCGCCTCACCTCGCCTCGCTTCGTGCCTCACGATGTAATATCTCCATCACGACGCCGAACCATCGCCAGCGCGTTTAAAGTTACGTCCGATCCGACGAATACGGATGTAACTTTCATAATATAGCGACAACGTCAAAAGTTGAAGCTAGTTCTCATAAAATCGCGTAATACAATATAGATTTTACGGTTGAAATATAGTCTTAATAGAGAAGAGTTCATTTCTATTAAGACTTTAGTATTTCCTTAACGAACATTTGTTTAATTACTATATGTATATAGCATATATTGTACTTAATTAAATACTGTTTTAACACGCAACTTGTCACAAATAAAACTTCTTCGCGTGATTCCTCGAGAAAAATAAGTTCTGTTTTTATTAATTGAAGCATTTTATTTTGGATTGCCATTCCTTGACCAAAAACTTTCATGAAAAACGACTCGCTCGAGAAACTTGTACCATTACAGTGCAAATCGTCTGACGTTGATCTGAAGGCAAGGCACACCGACGAAATCGTTTTATCCCCCGTGAGAGACGCACCCCCTACCCATTGTAATCGGAGCTCAAATAAAAAGTCGTAATGCCAGATAAAACATCCCATTTGTCTAACGACGATTCTTTTCTTCGCTCCTGGGAATAGTGTACCGTGCCCCCCTGGCGAAGTGGCGGAAGTTAAATCGGGATGGTAATCATCTTAAACACCATCTTCACAAACACCTAGACGCTCCTGAGAAGATATCCTCGAGTTGCCTAATTCTCTCGTAATTGAGACGAATCGGTAAGAAACCAGCAGGAGAGAAAATTGATACCGGAACAGAGAGGACAGTGATTACCGGAAAGAGCATGTTTACTAACGTACGTTAAGTATAGCTCCACATTAATGACTGTTATCTTCAACGATCCTCTTCGAGTGTACAAAGCAAATCAAGTGAAAAAGTAAACGAGAGAGAGAGAGAGCGAGAGAGAAAGTGAGTGAGAGGATCTGAAATAAATCAGAAATAATCGAAAAACACGACAACCAAATTGACGACTGTTATCGACTGGCGTCGTCGTGGGTGGTGACGACAACGCGCCAGAATCGAAAAAGCGAATAGGGACGAGAAAACGATGGCACCGAAGGAAAGGGAGAAGCACGTCGGCAGCAAATCGGTGTCTTAACCGTCCGACGGGGGACAATTATTTAAGCGAGCGCCCAGCGTTGCGCTTCTAGCGTGGCATCGCTTCACGTTAGCGCCCAGCGAGGGCACGCCGATGGAGAGAGAGAGAGAGAGAGAGAGAGAAAAGCGAGAGTCCGGGGGCTGTTAATTGCCGGCTGTCACGGGCACGCAGTGACAGGGACCACCGTCGACGAGGGATTGCCCCGTCGAAGCCGGTGCGAGCGCGCCGCTAAATTCTCCTTTCGACGGAGAAAACGTGCAAACGCGCCACCGCGGTGGACGCGCTCATGGGAGATAACTCTAACCAGAAAAAGGGAGAGAAAGAGGAGTAGAAATTCGACAAAGTCTTGGAAAAAGACAATATTCGAATATACTTCAAATGCACGAGTTAATACGGGCAACTATATAAAATATTAATTAATCTACACAAAACCTGCTCATTTCACTTTGCTCATTTAAAAGTCAATGAGACGATATTGAAATATGTGCTGTTTATTTATTAGTCAGTTTTACGCAATTACTTTTATATAATTACATGACATTTAAAAAGTCTAAGAATTTTAATCGCTGAAGGATACTTCAGCATTTTACAATATTTTTAATCCTTTGAAAGATACTTCAACATTTCGCAGTATTTTTCATATCACTACATTCGTTCCGATATTTATCATTTTTATTTCTCTATGGCGATCAGAGGGAGCAAGCAACCGAAGCTCTCGCTCGGACGGTCGCTGTAATTTGAACGCCGACGTATATTTATTCGGCGTCGCAGAGGAAGAGGACTCGCGCAGAAAGCAGGAGAGCTCGCAGAAGTAGCGTGACGACGCGACGCTAAGAGCATTAAAGAGACGTTTTCCGCCCGACACTTAGGTTTTCGTTCCCGCGCCCACCCCATAGATTCACGGCCTATCGGCTTAGCGCACGGCGGGTGGTCTCAAGCCACCCTTGGCTTCGCCACCCTGCATCGTCTTCCGCCCGGCACCTCAAGGTAGCAGCCAGCCAGAAACGCGGCTGGTTACCATCGCGTTGCTCTCCTTCTGGGAAATATTTTCGTAAGTGTAAGAACTTAAGTACTCGGGCGCATACGCGTGATGAGCCACCTTGATGAACAGTTCTTGGTCCATGGTATCCTCTCCTTCCAAAAAGATGTAACATTGCGCGTATATGAGTCTCTGAAAGCTTCTTCTTTGTAAATAAAGCATATAAACAATGAATTTATTTCATTTAATAATTAAAGCTTAATCTCTCTCTCTCTACATAGTCAGTTTCGTTATTAATCTTTGTCATTAATTATTTATTTATTAAACGTAAAAAACCGTGTCTTTCTAATTCCATCTATGACTTTAGAATCACAGCGAATTTGAGAATGCGCCTATTACTATGTAGAAGAGAGTAAGATAGAATTGAACAAATGACTACCAACATCGCAATCCGTATGTAGACCAGACGAAGAAACATTCACAGACAACTGCGATGAGGGTCGCTTTAGAGAACACTTCATCGTACAGCTCCCGTACACCTCGTTCTCACGTAACGTTTCGAAGCGAGCATTCTGAAAGGGTCGAGGGAGGAAACGTTGCGTCGGCGGTGGTGAATTATCAGCTAAGAGGAAATTATGGAAATAGATATAAATCGAGAAGAAGAGCGCCGGCGCGACTGTTCGCAGGTAGGTGCAGCGAGCAGCCAATAAGCGAGTCGCTACCGACGAAGAGCCCGATGTGCCTTTAAATAAATGGAGCTTAAAAGCCAATTTGGAATGTAAAGATCTATCAGCATAAATTAAACATGGCGCGGTTATATACGGAGAGGCAGGGCGTGAGGCTTGTCCTCCGATTTTTGGAGCCGGTTTAACCAATATCCGTCCTCAAGACCGACAATTTGCATCTTCCTATCTTCAGAATAATTGTATACTTAATATCACTGTTCTTGTACCAGCAAATTCATATTCGCTACGATCCTCTCGTTATATAAATGCTTCATTTTCGTTTAGAGAAGAATTAATTTCTTGACAATTTAATTTTCTATATTAAAAAAAGAAACAAATTCCAGCATTAAATAATTATATTAACAATTTAATTCTAGTTCAAAATCTCCGAAGGGGATGAATCTCAAATTTAATAGCGTCAAAGTAAGCGATACCTCGGGTCAAGTGCGGTCGATTTAGCGGGAAATTTTTTGTTCCGTAGAAAAACGTAAGGGTGGGATGGAGCCATTGAGGGCAAGTCGCGCGGAAACATCGGAGAGACGAACGAGAAACGCGTGGAGCGCGAAGGGCGTAGGGCGCAGGGCGGAGGATTCGCGAGTTCGCGTCATGTGCATCGGACGCGACGCGCGAATTAACAACTCACGCGTCATATCGCGCATTATTATCCGATATTTCGGGCTGTATATCGGCGCGCCTTTACCCCTCAGTCGAGAAGAAGCGAAGGCGCTCGAGTTTACACGCAGAGTGCGTTACCGTGCTAACACGGTAACGAGCAGGATGTGGGGGGGGACTATCGCCGCCAGACGAAGGCGAAGACATTGATTCGATGTGTTCATTCTCGTGTACCGTGAGTCGTTAATGTATTTCGCCGATCGCCTACGGTGATGTTTCTTGAAAACAGAAGATATTTACGCTATATTCGATACACATATCCGGAAATGTCTCGCATCATTGTAATAATAGTGATTTATTTTTCATTGTAAAGTAAAATAGTGTTGTTACTCATTTTCTAGAATTGCGCAATTTGTTATGTAGTATATCATTCCATCAGACAACTGAAAAGTCTATAAAATTAATTTACAGTATCACAAATCAAAAAATCGTTTTGATCATATTCTTTCTTACTTTTAAATGGTTAGTTCTCTGAGCTGTTTATCAAAAATAAATTGAAAGTAAAGATTTTGAGAAATACGCGTAAAGTATTTAATTTTCGGGTGCAACACACAAGACAATACAATTCAATTTATTGATTAATTCACGCGTACACAATTTATTAGAGAAATTCTATAATACATTCGAGACTTCAGTTTGTAATACATTAATTTCCTAACATTACATCTACAGCAATTGATTCTTTATTGCTTTTGTATAAGACAAATTTTCAACTCTATAAATATCCTCGACAGCTAAAACTTATTATTTTGTAAAAAATGTCTTAGCCCGTACACGAATTAAGTCAGAAACGTTGGCATATTATCAAACTCATTCTGTAATATAACTTGCCGCGATGTCACTGAAAATATTGATCGCTAGGAAGAGGGCGAGACGAAAAAGTCGCGTCACGACGAGGAGGAGGCGGAGCAGTTAATGTTACGTCGAAGGTGAGCGCGTTGAAAAGGGTTGATTACACGAACGCTCCGTGCGTCCAACGGGTAGAACGCGCCGCCGGGCCACGCCGGAAGGATGCTGCTGGACCATGCTTGTAAGCAAGCGGCAACCCGTTCGAGGGCCGTAGGTAGGCTCGGGGCAAATGGCAGCGGGATGATTGATCGCCCGGCTAATTGGATGATCGATGACTCAAGTTCATCAGTGGCTGTTCAGCTCCTGGCGAAGGATGCTTCGCTCGCACGTGAGCGCCCTGCTGCCCCCGCAAGATGTACACATGTATATATATGTGTATATATATATATATGTGTGTGTGCCTATGATGCTGTATACATGTGTGCGCGAGAACATGTACGTATTAGACGTCGCGCGAGGAGAACGGGTCAGCAACGTCTCCGGCAAGCCTGGAAACTAGTCTATATACTGATATTTTACACGGTCATTGCGTTACTTTTTCGTCTTTTATCTCTCGTTAAACTACATTCTTCTATAAGTTCATGGTCTCATTAGATCTATACAAGTGCTTTGGACATACACGATATCGTAGAAAATAATTGTAGAAAATACTGTGCCTTTTTCTATGGTAATTTATTTTTGCGACACGTTACGTACACCGTATATGAAGAATATGAGTATTTAGACCTAATGCTAAAATCGTTCTTCTGAAGAATTTGAAGAAAATTTCTTCTCGTAAAATATTGATTGTAAGTCGTTTTTATTCGCGAAATGTTTAACACTCGATATATTTATAGGAAAATAATTTCCAAATTATATCTTCATAGTAAGAGTATAAATTTTAAAGAATCCGGAATTTTTGTAAGAATCTAGGTCTACTTGTATTCGAGATTGGCGCTCAAGACATGTAAGATTTTCAAAATGTCTTATCACACGTGCAAATCCCGAAGGAGCGATGTCCCCTCAAAGTAATGAATTCACAATAGGATTTAGCAAAGGTGCGAGCGGGCTAGCGCGCAAGTTCACGCATAGCATTCGTCTGATATACGGCCGACGCGTGAATGCAAATCGGCGTGTAAATCATGCGAACAATGTCTTAATGTCCCGGTCATACAACGCCCACCCGAGTCAGAAGACAACGGCTCCGGTAGTCTTCGGGTGGAAGGAAAGGGTGCCTTTTCGGATATTCATAGGGAAATAAATTAGCAGGCACGCGCGTCACGAGGGGACCATTATTGATATCTATTTTCTTGGTGGATATTACTCGCGAGTAGCTTCTATTTCCCTATTGCGACGAATGTCGCGTGGCTTTTAGCATGGCAATCGACATTCACAGCTGCGAATTATTACAACTGTTTCCATACGCGTTTGATATATTTATGTGTTAGAAATAATATAAAAAATAAATAGAAATTTTTAGATATATGTATTAATGCAAGAGAAAATGTATGTTATTTTATAATATAAAAAGCTTATAATTTTTAATTTATATTTATTTGTCTATCCAAATTAAGGAAGAAAATAATTTGCGTTGTCGGAAAATATTAATGTGATTGTACTATTTCATCCATTAATATTATAAAATTCATATAATATTCAAAATTATGAAAATTTCTTTTGTTTTATATAGAATATTAAAAAATTTCTAATAATTGGATTGATGTAATACATTCCTTCCGTTATCAAGTAGACTCTTGGGAACAGATAGAGAATTGAAAAATGGCTATTCAGCCTTCTCGTTTATGCCATTTAACTTGCAAATCTTCCTGCCGAGTCTGCTGATACCCATGAAACATATGTGGAAAGTGAGAAAAGTCTTAATCCCGCTTTTCAGGACGGGCGAGGGAGATAGAAACGGAAGGGTAGAAAGAGTGTATAAGAGCAAGAGAGCGGAGCGTGTGAAAAATTCGTAAGAACAAAGGTGGCGAGAAATCCATACCCCAGAGGTCGAAAGCTGCGATTTCTCGTGAAGGGTGTGCCAAAAAGAGTAGGAAGCGTTAGAGTGAAATATCCGTCCGAGTAGTGTATGTAAAGACATAACACTTGTCTCTCGACGCGTTCTCGAATAATTGTAAATAATTGTTTCATCGACAACGATACTTGATTTATCACAGCTTCCATAAACTACTTACTTGAAGTAGTCGCAGGATGACTGATAGAGATATGCATAAATTAATATTATTCAATAATTTCATTTTATAACATCAATTTATCACATAATTTACCAAAAACGTATTTAATATCGTGGAAGATATAATTACGCATGTCTTCACAAAGACATTAATGACATAACTTTAGAAGGACGCAAAGAATACATTAAATGTACAGAAATTCTCTTCTATGATAACGGAAGAGGAGAGACAAGAGAATGAGAAGTGTCATCATAGTCGGTTACCGGATAGTTTAACGTCGAGGTGATTGTAAAAGTCCTTCCTACCAGCAATGGCGTTCTTCTCCATTCAACCTTCAGGAGGGATGTTTAGTCGGTTTACGATGATGATACGATTCCTTTTACGCCCGCGACAGGTTCATCGCTGGTAAATCTGAGCTTCTTTAGCAACGTCCTCGTGCTCATCGTTTCGAAAGACCAAAGATTCTGTGACCGATAATCGCTCGCATAAAATGCCACCCTCGTGGCGAATATCACTCTTTTGCACAAAATTATACAGTGTCGCAGTTTTGGGAACGAAGTCGCGTCGTTTCACGCATCACCGAGCATCTTACGACCGATCGTTACTGTAATTTTGTCGTCGAATATCATATCTTAATCGCGGCTGATAAAGAATCTCCCCCGCTACTTTGGTAAATCAACGATTTAAGACGTAGCATATTTTTTGCAAATAAAAAGAGCAAAGAGTGAAAAAAAAAAACAACTCCCGTATAATTAATAACAAATCAAGAATCACAAAATCTAGCATAAAAATAAAGTTACATCTATCTAAACTTAAAATTAGAAAAAGTACAATAAATGTAATATATTAAGAAATCTATTTAAATTATAACATTGATATTATCTGAATAAAAAACAAAAAAAATAATTAAAAGAATAACAAAAATATAACTGTTTTCTCTCTTTTTTTTTACCCTTTCTCCCTCATTCAATTTGACAAATATTGTCGCGAATGTTGAAATATGAAAGCCAAAATAGGAGGAAGAAAAAGAGAGTCTCCCTCGTGCGACATTGCGACTATCTAGACGCGATTCGTTTTTATGAACGGCGTCTTCGTTGCCCTTTCTTTTCCGTTTCTCTAAGTTTCGTAAGACTCTACCGTAACGGTTCTAATTTCCGCTAATAAATCCACGAGTGCAACGAGAATCTTCCCTCGATACGGAGATAATCGTATTCCCGCTTGTGAAATGTATTCGCTGCGCCCTCGAGGAACGTAAGGATATAACGTTTGTGTACGTTGGTAGATTTTGCATACGCATATATGGAGTGTTCTTTGCGTGTGTGGAAAGTACGTAGCGGAAAGGGGCCAGAATCAGGGAGGAAGAAGGTGACGTAAGAAGACGGCTAGTCTCGCAAGAGACGCGCCCTGCAAAAACAGATGTAAAGACACGGGAATGCCGCTCTGAAGGGTCAGAAAAGAGGATTCAGACGGTTGTAATCTCAGCTCAAGGTGTCGTTTTGCTTCTTAGCGTCCCACTGGACATCGAGACACTTGCGAGAAGAAAGCTTAATATCCTTTCGCATCTCAGTTGTGTATTACAAATTGCGAGTGTCGCAGAAAAATATTGAAAAAAATTATTAATCTAAAAATTAAATAAGAAAATTATTAAACCATGTGTTAAGGCAGAATGTAATAAAACGTAAGTTAAGCAAATTTAAAAGTTATCTTAAAGTCTAACTTATTAATTTTTATTTTTTCAAGTTACGTTATTATATTCTAATTCTAATTAATAAATAAGTGTTTCAGAATGGTCACATACGAAAGATACAGATAAAATATTCCTTATATAAATAGAAAGCAAGTATATATATTTTCATTTATTACATGTTTTTATTTAATTATATCGTGTTTTGTATCCACGCAAATCTGGTTTATCACGATATTTTTTTTTAATAAAGGCAAAATAATTATTATTAACGACCGGTGTATATTACATGCATACAAGAATAAGTCCGAATTTGCGAACAAATGAAGAACGAGTTTCCAAGATCGTTGAGAGAACGAGGGACGTAGACAATTTTGCACTTGTAAATAGGCCCCGAAGGGAGGAGCATAAGTAAATTAGGCCGGTCGAGGCGAAACGTTCTGATAAGAATCTTTCCCTCGGCTTTTTTTAAAGGCTGACTCCGGGGGAATTGAGACGTCATCACGACGCTCTTCCTCGTCCCCGGATTTGCGCCTTCTTCTCCGTCCCCCGTTGGCGCGTCCTTCGAGAGCCGTTTAATGCCAAACGCTCGCGCCTCGTCCTTTGTTTCGCCTTCATGAGATTTTTAAACAGCGCGAAATGAGCTTCGCGGACCGGAGAGAGTTGAGAGAGAATGGGTCTCGAACGATTATCGTTTCATCCGTCGTCGCTTTAATTCCCTCGCTCTGCCGTGCGAAATTAAAAAGAAGGCTTTTGCGATAGTCGCATTCCGCGTACTGCGTATATATAAACTGTAATTTCTACATTATAACATTTGAAAAAAGAGTTCTACGGGAGTTGTATAAAATATTATTGCTTGTATTTATTTGATACATAGTGTGAAAAATTCAAGAGAGATAATGATTATTTTATTCTTATCGAAACATATCTAGGAGAGGCAGAGGGTGGAAGCTAAGAAGGAAGATGCTGAGAAATCGAGGCATTTGTATCGTTTTGTCGTACTTCAGCGTCGGCACGCGTATCGTATAGCATTGCATTATTGCTTTTATGGCCAATAAAAGGAAAGATGTCCCGGTGAGGCCAGGCCGATGGTCCTCCGCAACAACTGTCCCCTCGATTCCTAAACCGTTCCATCCCAGAATCGCCCCGCGATCTTCAAACCCCCCCGTCTACGATAACCAGCGGCCGTTATTGCCACCGAGTCGTTCCTTCGGTCATCGAAGGTGTCGCGATTGGTTTCGTGTTTGCAAGGAATATAGTCCGGGGACTCCCCGACCCAGTTAACCGTTCAGCTACCCCACGGGACACTAAGATACAAAGAATAATACCTAGAAGATTGTCTGAATCTTTGGAAATCGTAAAAGCATTTCTAGAAAAAAAATTATTGCAAAGTTTATCTATCAGAGAATATATTTTTGCGATTCGATTTTATAATTAATATTCGATTCGATTAAACAGACTATCCAACCGTTTGAATAAATTTAGAATCAAGTCCGGACAACGTCGTCGTGTATTTCTGAGAAACGACAAAAAGAGACAAAACTGCTATCATTCTCCCTTTACGTTTTATGACAGACTGTATAAAGTTTTGTTGACTAAAAAGAACACCGGTAGGCGACTAAGGCTTTGTCGTCAAGGATAGACGCCAGTCTTTCTTGCAGACAGTAAAGCTCGTCTTCTCTCTAGCGCTAGCTACACCGTTGCACCTACAGGCAAAAGATAACCAGCCCGTCCTCGAGCCATCAACCTCCAGTTCCTCCTTGGTTGTCCCGAGCGACGATATATCTCCCAGCATCCCCTTTCGCCGTCCCTGTCACCCTCTCCATCCACTCCTCGCGGAGTTCCGATGCTTCCAGGAGGGTGCACGATGACACTCGGTTACGACATTAGCGACGTTTCCCACACCGTCTACGGGTCTACTTCGTCAATGTCAAAGCGCAGCTCTACCCCATCCTCTCCCGTTCGCAAGCGACTTTTCCGCAGAATAAAGTTTTAATATTTATATAACAATGCACGAATTTTAAATTTTATAATACATGTAAAAAGAAATTGCAATCGACAAGTAATAAGATTGCTGTTTTAAATTCTGCAATTATTGTTGTTATCTCTACGTTTATTTTTCTTTTCTTTTCTTAATAAACATTTTTTAGCAAACACACTCGCTGATAAATAACATTTAATGTTATTTTTAGAATTACTAAACGTTAAGAACACATTCGCAGATAAAATTGTAGAAATTCAAAGAATTTGGGTTGACCCGTGAAGTGACAATATAGTGCCGATTTCGAAATTTCGAAATTTAAATAGGTATGTATCGGGACGAAGGAAAAAGGAGAGTCCCATGTGTGGTGAAACTCCCAAAACAGAATTCTGGTAGCGCCGGTTGATTTACGCGACTTCGCTCGAGGCGACTAGCGTCGCCTCGTCCCACTTCTCGCCACCGTAATAGTACCATTCTGATTCCAATAACCATGAATCTATCAGACGTCAAAACGCAATCTCCACCTGAAAGCGGCCTGCCTTCGGCCGTGCGCCACAGCGACCACAAATCTCGCGGTATCTACAACCGTATATCTTATACTTACGGCAGCACATGGTATGCAACACAGATGTAAAAGAGCTGACGGACTCATGTGAGAAGACGAAAAAAAGGGAGGAGCAAAGAGAGGGAGAACTAGCAGAAATGCGAAAGAGGAAAGGAAAAAAAGAAGAATCGTGCGAATAGAGGAGAATAACCCTCACGAATTTTGTTCGACGTCGGCAGGGGTGAAGAGAGAGAGAAAAAAATCCCAGCGAGATTGCATCGAAGAGGAGAAAGTTGCAAACTCGAAAACTTTCGAGCTCCTATTATCTCCGACGAGACCACGGTCCGGCATCAAGGGAGTTGTCCGGTATACCCCGATCTCTAAATACTCCACCTTCTGCGTCCTATCGTCTGGGTCGAGAATTGTTCGGCAAAGTTGAAAAAAAGAACGGCAAGCACTGTCACAAAACATTCGTCTGTGTACGTCGCAAATGACACGATTGAAATGCATAGTTTAATATTATATATACATTCTTTTAAATACTAAATATTAAACCTTTTTTCTACCAATTTTATTTTACATTTAAGATCTTTTTAAATTTCTGGAAAATTTCTTGCAAGCATTATTCCAATTAAAGAATAATAATTATTATTATTCTTTAATTGTAGATAAGAAAAATTATCTTTTATCACACTTGTCATATCATACTCAATCGACCTCATTAAGATAATATTTAAAGTAAAATCTAATTGAATCGCAGCTGATTTTGAGATCGCCCGCAACAGCCGTTAATTCAGAAAATAAATGTAGAGGGATCATATTATTGATGAACTTTTCAGTGAGCAAACTTATCGAAATTATCTCGTGACTTCGTGACGTAACGAAGAAGCGCGTCGCTCGTTACGAGCGCGCGAATGAGGAATGGTGCCAATGACAGTGCTAACGTCGTGCAAATGAATGCACGCCGAGACTTTGACACGCGGTAATTTATCACGTCGTCTTACCCTTCCGCGACGTCTACGACGAACGACGTCGAGTCGTTCTGCGAGAGGGCTAAACGAAAAATCCGCGCGCGCGGTGACGGTGATTGGGACAAATATAAATAAGGCAATTGAGAACCCTCCGATCAGCCCTTCAGTCTTCCACGCTCGAGAACAGATGTAACCGCGACTTAACGGATCCCGGTAAGCCCTTGGGAGTATACGCGTACGTTTGACAATTCGTTGATGTTGGCAGGTTCGGGTTATCGCGATAACTTTACGTGAAAAATTCCGCGGGATCAGTCTTTCCTCCGAAAAATGGCGGAAAATAAGAAGAGGAATTCCTCTCTTTCCGGCACATTTGCAATCATATAGATATCTATATATATGTTACTGCTTCCTTGTAACTAAAATTCATTAATATTTTGATATTGTAAACTGCATGCAAAATTTATAATCTTTATTTAGCACAGATGCTGAAATAATTTCTCTTATTGTTAGAAGAAAACTGTATAGCCACATTTTGTTTGATATATTTGTGATTAATAATGTCTTTAAATTGCTAGTTTTGCGTATATTGTTAGGCAATTATGATATTATAAAGACATATTTACTTGTGTTACTATGTGTATACCGTTTATGCTTAGATTTCATAAGATCTTTTTAGAAATACGTAAAATACTTTTCAACGAGCGATCAAAAATAACAAAAAATTATTATGTATTTTAGAATTCTCTAAACATAATACACATTTGTCCATGTCTGCTAACAAATTCAGACAAATTGTTCTATGACTCAGAGATGTAAACCTACCCAAGACCTAACGTACCCAGACTTAACCAACAATTTGACATTGTGAAAATAGTATCCCAACGGAAACGGTTCCACGATAAATGTGCACGCAACGGTGACATCGCGAGAAACTGCTGCTTCGTCTCCGCTACTTTGCGTGTCTCTCTCTCTCTCTCTCTCTCTCTCTCTCTCTCTCTCTCTCTCTCT
>NW_020217561.1:0-74637 GCF_003070985.1 Temnothorax curvispinosus | reverse complement strand
TCTCTCTCTCTCTCTCTCTCTCTCTCTCTCTCTCTCTCTCTCTCTCTCTCTCTCTCTCTCTCTTCTTCTCTCTCCAGCGTACCAAAGTTTTTCCAACTTCGTATAATCATTTTTCCCGGAATGTCCCGACGGTGCTTTCCCACTCCCTCCTCGACGTCGCTTATCTCGGGAAAATTCTTTTCGCGGTTTCCTCTCGAGAACAGCCGCGCGCGCCTCTCCCTCTCATCCGTTCCCAGGCTCATCGACGCAGAAGAATTTTAATTCTGCTCCCGAAAAATCTCGGATGACGACGCGCTCTTTCTCCGTTCGCACGCGGATCCCGTACTTCAAAGGGCTGTATGTCGGCAATAAGATCACAAACAAGTTTCCTTGGACGAATAAGGCTTGTCTTATTAGGCAATTATTGTCTCGCACAAGATTGGCTTAATATAAAAGAAAACTCACTCACTTGATTTTGGGAAAAACCACGCAATATGAAAATTCTCTTATGTAAGAAAACTTCATTTAATTTAATAACACATGCAAAAAATGATAAATAAAATAAAAGCAAAGTAGGTATATACAAGGCAGGAATACTTAACTCATGATTTTCTTGCGGATGGATGGAAAATTTCAATGTGTGTTAAATTGTGTTAACTATCGCTAATTCATTTGCAATCTTTTCGTTATTCTTTGTAGATTGAGTTACTTTTTTTAATTTAGCACGACTAGCACGTATGCATTAATAATACATGAACAGCACGCATTTATTCAGTGAAGGTGAGCCGTTTACACGGCACATGAAATATGCAAGTGTCTCTTGGATGTTCTTTAAGGGAACAAGAGAGAAAGAGAGAAGTGAAGAAAATAAGAAGGGGAGGTTGAAGAAAAAAAAAGGTGGGGTGATTAGACGAGAAAGACCCAGGGACATTGGGTTTATTAACGATATCGCGGGCCCATGAGGGTGGAAAAAAGGCCGCTCGATAATTTGCTGCCCCCATGCACCCTTGAAAGGAAATCCATATTCTGACGTTAACGAGATTTTATAAACGACAGTTGCTATTACTAAGTAACGAACTTTGTAGATAGAACGCTATGTAACCATATTTATTCATAAATAAATTTATTTATTAAATAAATAAATATATTTATTTATTTTAAAACAAGCTTTAAATTTGACATTAGATTACGAGTTTTAATTTACAGACATTAATGAAAGTAATAGAATACATAATAAATAAAAATAGTAATCACATTAAGAATAACGTAATATAAAAAAAACTGTATTTCATATCACACTTAAAATATAAATACAATTTTTTTTCAAACGGTACTTTTCGCTTTGCAATATAAGATAATAGTCACCTTTAAAATAAGATATATGGACTAATTGCGTTTCTCCCATGTGGATATCCTGCGCAGAAGACATGCACTTTCGCGGAGTCCGCCATGGCTTCTTTCGAGCAAGGACGGCGCTGCGCGGCGCGGCGGCCGACGCCTCTCGCAGCGACAAATATGGAATTTGCATATAAATCGGGTATTTCCATCTGTGGCCTCGACGCCTTGCGCCGGGTCGGTTCGTTCGTTCGTTCGTTCGCGTGATACAGAAATGAAGAGATCTCCCATTTCCTCTTAGCCTCCAGACTCTTACCTCCCCTGTGCGTCTCCACCATCGTAACACCGACCGCTTCGTTCTCGGAGAAATACTAACCTCCAGATATTATTAATAACCCGAGATGGGATCGACGAACGCATCCCTCTCGGTCGTATTGAAAGGGTGGCGGGAGGGTGCACGCCTGGCAAAATCAATCTACCAACCGTTTGTCGGTACGGTTGGTCGTTTTCCGCCTGTCTCTCCCCGACATTCGCGCATTGCGTCTCCGCTTCTGCCCTTTTTTTTTCCTCCGGTGCGAAGATCAGTCCTACGCGCGTGCACGCGAATTCAATTCCCTGTCGCAGTACATTCCCCAAGAGTTTATCGCGTCTTGTGCCTTGTGCCAATCTGGCGAAAGGTCGTCGGACGTTTGCTTCGGGACGCAGGAGCGGAATTTCGACGATCGACGTACATATTCAGCCACTGTATACCATACATTATATAACTATATATGATTCCACAGTCGCGCAATAATATTGTCTCTATCTATTTAAATTCGATTATTCTGAAAGCGAAGCCAAGCACTAGCAAGACATAAAACGCGTCCAAACAAATACACAAGTTTCTCTTAACTGTTGAATTAAACGATAAACTAAATCAAAAGACAGGTCGATGGATTTAAAAAGGCTATAATTAAACATACGAGCGGACGGATGCAAATAATGAGTGACAAATTGCGATCCTTTCGAAAAGTGGAGCATCCTCACGTTTTAGCCTCCGCCACTCTCAACATCACTCTCGATGTGAACCGCCCCCGCGCTCGTGCCGGCACTTTTTCTCCACTCGCGAATCAAGAGCGGACGAGTAGCAGAAGGGAGGAAAGCAGCTTTGTAACCGGAAACCTCCTTAGACGGTCTATCATTTTTAATCGGGAGAATAAATCGTTTGATTCAATTATCAGGGGCATCTCGTGTCTCCCTCGAGGACTTCCGTTGAGGATCCTCGACGAACGGAAAAAAAGCGTCGGCTCTTTGTTCGACTTAAGAATCTCGGGAGTGTTTAAGAGGCTTAGGATCGGTTAAAAGTCGACGTTAAACACCGTAGGGCTTGTCGTCGGTGTTTATTCTCATTAAGCCTCATCGTTATACCCTGCGTGTCAACGTGCACTTTGTTTTCTTTCATTGACCAAATAACCATTTCTTAAAAATGTCAGATTTCACAAGCACAGCAATACGGCAAAAGTAATAACATTCTTCAAAAATTAAGTTGTTAGATAACCCATAATATAATCCATACAATAAGAACTTTACAATCAAGATGAAGCTGATTATTTTAATATCAAGAACATATCAATCAAATTTTGAGATTAATACAACAATAATCAAATTTATAAATAAACTTTATGATTAATAAATCTCAAATATTCTAATTGTGATGTTTATTTGCCTATTTATCTATATTCTTTAAACAAAATTTCGAAGTGTTGTAAAATAAAAATGTAACAACAGCGTATTTAAATCGGAAATAAGATTGGCCACATGTTGCGGACATGCTGTACTTCGAACCTGCACGGTGTATCTTGGGAAGGTAACAGGAGACGAAGTGGAATGGTCGACCGAGTCTTTTCCTTATTTTTATCAGGTTTTCCGAGGGGATGAATATTTAAGGGGAGCGGACTTAATCTGCGCTCGGGGATTCGCGGGCAGACGCGTATCGCAAAGCAGCCCATCTCCGTTCTTTTTCTTCCATCCCCGTCCTCTTTATGCTACAACAAGCCCAGAAGAGGAGGAGGAGGAGAAGGAAAAGGAGTAGGGGGAAAGTCGGAGAAATAACGGAGGGTGTTCAGCAGGAGGGTGGCGTGCGCGGTGGCGTGTGCGCGCGCGGGGGAGGTGCATGTTTCCCTAAATATTTTACGGCCGTTATCGGCTCTTGACCGAGGAAATTCCGACAACAATTTCATCTCTGTCGGCTTTCGATAGTACGCGCTAATTTGGCGAGGATCGCCTTGAGCACACAATCGGCTAACGATATCTCGTCAGAAGCGCGGTCAAATCAATAACGCGAAGCCGAGATAAAAATTACAAACATATATCTATTCTATTTTCAGATAAATCGTATTTCTTAATAACTGATCAACAAGTACTCTTTATCAAAAGCAAAAGATTTTAATTAAGTTCGTAAATATTTCGCGTCTCTATACATTCTTAACCAAGAAAAGCAAAAGATTAAAAAACTTATCTGGCAAATATTAAATATTTTGTACCAGAATAATTATTTTGTTTTTATATTTTGTTTAAAATGTCACACAGATTAGGCAAATATATTTCAAGACATCGGAATAATTAATTTCGTACATATTGCTTGTTTAATACTTAGCAAATTAAAATCAATGTCATGCTCTGGCTTGAAAAATTATTCTAAATTTAGCATATACAACATTTCTTTCTTCCTACTTTTATGTCTTTTAAATTCCTGCACATCAAATTACTCACATGTAGATCTCTGCCTTTCGTATGATTAAAACACGAAATAATCTTCATTGTAAAGAAATATCAAAAGCGCTTCGTTCTGCGACGGGTCTGTTTCTGGGCCGATATAAACTGACGGACGGAGACCCTCTGACACCCGGCGAGGGCCTAAGAGGGGTGGGCTTTCCCTTGCAAATTCTCTCTTTACCACTTCTCTATAGCCCACCGCGGCCACCGCGTCGCCGCCGGAGGCTCCCACCACTCTTTCTCCGGCGGGGGTTTGTTTTAGCAAGAACTCGCTCCGGTTTTTGGATACGCGCGTACATGCACACCCACACACATCGACGACCGCTCTCGCAAGCTTCGAAACCTTCACCGCAACCACCGGCTGCGCGGCGAACCAGCCGACCTTTATTGGTTTTTACCGAGCAACACACAGTCCGATATTTTTTTATTACGACGGAGCACGCGTTTAGCCCCCGACCGCGCATTGTTCGGCATTAAGCGCGGAAAAAGGCTGCGGAGCGAAGGAGTTAAGGTGCCCTCACACGAAGGGCGAAGGCAGTATCCCGAATGCTCCAACTCCACCGACTCAATCCTATGTTCTCGTACTATATAAATTGATTTTCTATATTTATTGAAAATTCCGTGAATACTTTGCCACGTGTTCCTGCCACATCTATTTTACATCGGTTGAATTTGTTCTTGTGTTACCGCAAATTTCTATTTATTAAATGATATAAGTTTCAAATATCAGTTAGAAGTTCTCTGAATTCATACAGATTTATGAGAATAATATATACCATTATATTTACGCAAATTCCAGAAATTACGAAATAATCTAATAAAATACAGATAATTCAATAATATTAAAATAATTTTGGTCAAGTTTCTTAGGCAATTTTTCCAATATTAAATTTGACAGTAATGGATTGTTTATATTAATAAATACAAATAATAGATTTGGTTATATACGTGTATCGATAATAATTAATGCGTCAGCTAATAACATCGCAATTTCTTAAAGATACATAATACATTTTTACGGAGACACCCGTTGTACAAACGATTTAGAGTTCGTACGGGCCGCTTTCGTTTTCGAGGGTTCACAAGGGCTGCGCCGAAAGTAACGGACGAGCCTTTAGCCACGCGAATTACGAAATACTTTTACAAATTAAATACGCGTAGTCATACGGGGGGGTTTAGCGAAGCTGAGTTCCATCAGACCGCAGTCTCCCGACAAAGTATTCCCGACAAAGGGCGGGAAGCCTTTCGAGCCACCGTCCACCACCCGGATTTTCGGAAGACGCCGGAGTCTTTTTTTCAGAGAAGTTTAAATATATTTAGTTTATTTAAATCAATCATGTAGCTTAAAATAACGCACTATTTTCATAATTCTTCTTTATCTTCGTAGTTATTTTAAGAAATATCTGACTATATCAGAAGTTTCTCAAATTTTTAAAGAATATTTATTTCTTTATATTGCATACATGCATAATATCTAAATGAAGCAATGGAACTCTATACATACATATTTTTTATTTTTGGATAAATATATAACTTAAAAATATTTATTAGTGTAATGTCAAAGATCACACATTGTTTGCGCTTTAAGCATCATAGTCAAAAAGTTAAAAAAAAAGCAGAAAAAATATTAAACGAAGTATTAAACGCAAACAGGGTAACAATTTCGAGAGGGGCTCGACGAGTCAAGGAATCGCGAGGCAATTGAAGCAACAGAGAGAAAGAAAGGAATGCAAGTTTTAAAAGCGACAAAGAGGAGATCAGCTGACTCTACCATCATATAGAAAGAAAAAGAAGAAGTAAAGCGCAGGGGACGGGAATTGAGAGGGTTAAGAGACTCTTCGACGGGAGTTGAGAACATTATGGAAGTGATTCCGGTATTCCAGCGCCGTCACACAATTCTTTTTAATTTACGAAAAATGCGCATTTCAGGTGACGAATATTTACTTCAACTCACGGAAGGGCGGCTAAAAATCCGACGAGTTAGCCTAACTGTGAACTGATTCTTTCGCTACAGGTAGTTCGACCAGAAAGAGCATCAAAGATAACTTATCCATTTGCGGAAAAGATAATTGACATAGATTTATCACGCTTCACTTTTTTGCTGTAAATGGAGTTTAAAGTATCTCAAGCTATCAATACTGATTAATCACTAAATTCGACATTAAAAAGTTGAAGAAAATGTTTAGATTGTGCTAATAATTCAGCAAGATAGAAATTACTCTCATTATTAACATGTTATACATATCTGATTAAATCAATCAAATTTGTTGCATGAAGTTACACTTTATATTTTATGATATTTCGAGACGTCAACAAGAATAAAGTTATGTATCTTTAGATAAAAGAGAAAATAGTTCTATAATTATCTATTGAGAATTAACCAGTGATCGTACATCATTAAAGAACAACGTCGAATAACTTCTTAGTTTTCGTACTTTAATTTGCCGCTTTTATTTATATATAATACTCATGTAGGCGTCGGTTATTGACTGACATGCGCATAGTAGAAAGGGTAGACCACACCGGAATAGCTAGGGCGGAAGATAATTCGAAGTAACCGCGACAAATTCCAATATCTGGAGAAATATGCGGGGCTGCGCGTCGCTACCAGCCGCCATGGCGTTCCTCGCGGTCATGTCTAACCTTCGTCTTATTACGAGAGAAACATGCGGTTTTACCTTTTTACCTCCCTCGCTCTTCCTCCCGCGCGTACCGAGACACGCGCGAGAGACCGAAAACACCTACCTACCTACTATAAAAATTTATTTCTTACAAATTGAAGAAGCAAAACATTCGAGTTCTAGAGATAAAGATTGTCTTCCATAAATAAAAATAAGATTTTTGTACAACCAAATAGAGATGTAATAAATATATAACATCTAATGATTTTCGCAGAATGACGGGAATAATTATAGGTATAAACAATTTTAATCGATCAATTTTTCAATTTGCTGCTAAAACAATAAGCTAAGGAGGCATGGCGAAACGTACTTTTCTGACGGAGAACGTCATGGGACGGACCTATTTGCTGTTCCATTCCCGATTCATTCGGTACACGTCACGGTTTGCATTGTGCCCGCCAGGCCGGTATGCCCAACGTAAAGCGATTCCCCGGCGAAATTTAATTAAAACAATCAAATTATGGAAGGAGACGTCGGCTGAGCCGTCGAGATCGCCGGGAGAAAAGGAGAGAAAGGACAAAAAGAGGGAGAACAAGTCCACGAGACTGGAAGCCCGGATAAGATTTTCTTCTCCTACGTTTATTTTCGCTCGATTCCCTCTAAAACCTCCCACCCTTTTCTTTACCCGTCTTTAGTTTTACTTCTATCTCTCCGTCTACCCTTTCGCTTTGGCATTCTATCTGTCCTTCGACATACTGTTTTTCGTGAAAGTTTGCCGACGGTAATAACACAACAAAGTTCTTTAAAACTTATAAATCGTCACCTCAAAGTGTATAGCAATCTTCAAATAATATATTTTCAAAAAATATTTAACTAAATAATACAGATCACTAGTAGATTACTTATGTATTCCATACCATTCATATATCTATGTACGTTTTTTTTTTTTAATAAAAATTTCTTATACCTCTTTGAAGAAGTGACAAGCTATTAGACATAAAAACGTCAAACAAAGTGTGCGTTATCGAGAGGGAAATGAACACGCTTTCTGTCAACAAGTTATTATGGAGTACAATATCGTTTTAGTTTGGTGAAAGTCTGCGGGAGGATTCGCAAAAGTGTATCACGGAAGGCCCATTGAAGAAGTTCCCGTTACTGCATAACTTTTCGAAAGTTCGGTTCGTCATTATATCGTGGGAAACTTTCGTGAAGTTCAAGTTCGTATCCGGAAGTTCGGACACGGAAAAGAATTAATATCAGTGAAAGTCCATCGGAGAGCAAAATGAAAGATTTTTTTTTAAACGGAAACTAGCGTGTTTAACTGTTACCCGTTTCATATCGGGATATCAACATCTGCTAAATAATTCTTTTAGTGCTAACGGCACAATGTAATATTTATGGCTTAGTCCCGGCCAGGCAACCTTAATATGCCAGAAACGGCGTCGAGCCTGTCCGGTTTCGCATCTAGCTGCCCAAGGGCTACTTATCAGGTACCTACTTTATACTTTGTTTGCTCCTGATGGCATTAGCCCCGGGGGTGATTGCGAATTCCCCTTTCCCGCCCGTCGTCCGTCTGGAGCTTGGCCCAGGATATATCCTCGAAAGGTAGCTTTTGCTACCGGCCACGATGCTGTTAGCATTGGACCGCGTGCCCGGAAATCCTGATCGACACCTTCGGCACGTACCCATTATCCGATCCACGAGCCTCAACCGCCTCGCTTCGAGCCGTCCCGAAATTACCCACGGCACACTCTGGCGCCGCGCGAATTGAATCTTGCCGGCGGGTAGAACGTTCGCCGATTCGTAGATTGACAAGACGTGCGGTATCATTTATTCAACGACGACTCGCCGTTGGCACACACCGGACGCAAAGCCCTCGTGTAACATTCATACATACGAGACACCGAGTCCTGACAGTACCAATGATCTCTCGTAAAACGATACGATACGACGTTCTGTAGTTCCGTAGTTATCGTTTGTCAGACTGTGACATGTAAGAAATTCTACTGGCGCGTCAAAAGTTAAGTTTTGCATATATCGTCCTATCGCGACATCGAACCTCGTGTTCTCCCTGTCGCGTCTAACGAAAAAGAAGATGAAAAAAAATCGTAAGAAAAGGGGGCGAGCAGGAGGGAGGCAAAGAGGCAGGCATGAAGAACCTCGGTAGCGTTATTGGAAAACGATGATTTACGATAATAGAGGGGTTTTCCTTCCCTCATTGAGAACCGGGGAAAGGAGCGACGAAGAAAACGGAGGTCGAGAAAGACAGAAAATTACCCATCATTCGTTTATCCCGGATTTTGAAAGGTAGAATGTTAATAACGTTAATTAATATTTCGCGAGAGATTCGGCGGTTCTCAAGAGAGAGGCCAGACGATGTGGCTGTAAGATGTCACGGCATCATGCCAGTTGGCAGCAGCCTCAGACGGCAGTTTGCAAAGAGAAAACTACCGAAGCTTCCCCGATTCTCTATTCTTAATGATCCCTCGATACCGAACTGCTGCTAAGCAGCGAACACAAGTGTATCCCGATATCTGTATTTTAATTTAAGCACAAAATATATAACATTGATTTTGAAATAAAAATAGTCGAAATAAACCAGGAAACAAATTGAAGATTATGCACGTTAAAACCGAACGTACTGCGGCAACATGTCCTTCTTTGTGTGATTCTGAAACCGAACAAAATTTATATATTCGTTATGTTTATAAGCTGTATGAGATAATTCGTCATTTTGTATTCTACGGCCACGAAGAAAGTACAAAATGTACGAGTTACGAGGTTCATTCGAGGGGGTGAAAGTCGCATGATCTGCCGACGACGGGAAGGGATCTTGAACGGGAGGTCAGCCGAGCAGTCCCTTCTCGAACATCGGCGTATTCAAATGCGCCGCATCAATATTTTATTGCGGACATTCCTCATGTAAATTCCCGAAGATTTTACGACAATGTAATCCCCACGGTTGCGGTGACAACAACGACGCCTTTGAACACAAGTAGTCTGCAAGAATGCTCAACCGAATGGACGATGATGAGAGGAAACTTTTATCTTGCACGTCGCTTTCCTTTTTTTATTTATTTCATTATTATCGTTGTATAAACGAGATTAATACGATCTGCAGTAATATGTGTCCCAAGTTTAAAATATCTCTAATGCGAACAATATAAATCAGTTCTCAAAGCTGTATTTTGCGATCTTAATTTTATTTTCTGTTGTTTAACTTTATCATAGATAGAAACAACTAATCGGAAATATTTCAATCGCATTGAAGTAAATTTATCGAAATAATTCTATAAGTTGTCTGCAATGAGAAATCTAATCTAATTCCATTATAACAATTATTGAATTCAAGGTATCAAGCATCATCGTCTAAGAGTAGCGCGAATTTGTATTTGGGGAATCGGGTAGTTAACTAAGAGAATGAAGGAGACAGTGTTGAGGGTTGCGCAAAGGAAGAGTGGTATAGGAGAAGGTGCGGGGGAGGGAGAGAAAGGGATCGAGCGGGAAAAGGGGGTAGGTGACATAAAGCCGGTGTACTGAGGATTGCGTACGAATAACGGAAATTAAGTGTCAACCGAAAGAGAGGAGAGCCTGCTTTCCCCTTCTCCTCCACCAATCTCCTCTCGTCTCGTTCTCCTTTTAAAGAGAGCAAGTGGCTTGTGGGTGAGAAAATGCGAGAGCCGAGAGCAGAGAGAGAGAGAGAAAGAGAGAGAGGGTGAAAAGGGAGATACATAAGCACCGACGTAGGATTAACGCTACGTGCACGGCAAGCCTAAAACTGCCAGAACTACCCTTCCGCCAACAGTCGTTTCCTTCGGCCGTTTATGGGATTTTAACAACGCCGCGCATTATGTAGCGAGTCACAGGCACGAAGTCACCCCCAGAACTGCAGCGCGGAGGTCATTATTGTCCTCCGCGCTGTTTCGGGACCGTCCGAGCCGACGAGGGGTTAACGTGAGAACAAGTTAGTGACCGTACCTGCCTTTCTAGCTTTCCTCATAACAACAACCTAATAGATATATATCTATGCCTCCGCATTGAGCGCTCAATCAACTTGATAGATACATATGTCTGCAATTTTAACTGTCAGGAAGGAAAGCAGGATCTTATTAAATATAGATTGTTCTAGGTGAGACAAATTGTTCTAAAATATATGTCTGTTTATGTTAATTTGTGAAAAAGAGAGAACGCGCAAATTACACAGTTATTTTTAATTAATCTGACTAAACTGAAATATTAATGAATTAGCAATTTATTGAAAATTATTTATTTCAACTAACATTCATAACATTCGTATATATGTATTAAATTTGCGTAATTAGATCATAAGGCGAATTTGCTTAATCTTAAAATCCGTAAAAAACGACGATGAAGCTGGTAAAGGATCCAAGGTAGTCCGGAAGGATCTATGATAGTCGAAGGGGTTGTGACTGTAGTCTCCGATTGAAATCCAATAAGATCGTCGTAAAGGGAGCAGACGAGACAACGCATCGTAATCCTACGTGAATGGCTTGAGGGGTCAGGCTCCGCGAGGGCGACGCCGATGCTCCAATCATATTTATGGGCTCCGTGGCTCCTATGCGTAGATCCGAGCGTGTCTTACCGTGAACTATGGATTACGCGGCCAAATAGAAAATCATAAGACGACCGTCCCGATTCTCCGCTCACTGCTCCTCGCAGTTATCATAAAGAAAAAGAAGGACTATTCGCCCGCACTGAACTTATTTGTCGAGATAGCTATCCGAGGGTAATAGGAAAAGATAGCCGTTCGCTTGCGGGAATTTAATTTATTTCTTCGTCATCTACTGTTATGTCATTTCATATTAACAGTAACTTGGTAGTTTATATGCAAGACTAACACATTAGTCAAACTGTTTCTTGGAATTTCATTGATCGTTTAGAGAAGATATTAAATAAATTTGAAAAATATTAATTTTATGATTTATAAAGAAAAATTCAAAAATAATAAATATAAAATTTTAGAGAAAATTTAGTACAAAAAATTAAGTTTAAAAAAAGTTTCTTTTAGGAAGCACGTTCAAAAATTGCATTCGGCTTTTATTACTTTATTTTTGAGTTTGAAAGAAATAAAAATAACATAAAGCAATAGTAAAAAATATAAATGATAAATATAAATTCACTATTGCTAATTTTATAGGCTAAACGATACCTGGTGTCGATGTCTCACTAAAATGCTGAATAAAAGCAAAATCGAAACACTACCCTAAATAGACACGAATGATACGACACTGCGGTTAAATATAATTAGGTTTGCGAGTGTCAGTAAAATGTGGAGAGATTGAGACTGGAAGGGCTTCCTTGTGGAACCGAGACGGGCTAACAGCTCAGTGATAATGAGTCACTCGGTGCGAACCGTCTTAAGATGCTTCATTTGTATTTTAATTAGTGTCGTTATGCTAATCATGCGCCGTTGCTTCTTGTTCCCCAACGTTTTTGTTCTGCCGCCCCCCGCTGCCGATTTTCCATCGAAAAAGACACCAGCGTGTCCGGCAATAAAGACGAAATATTCACGATTATCTTTGCGATTAATCGCGACGTTAAAAAAATGTCGAAATTAATTTGTTCGTGACAGCGGAATTAAAAATTAATGTTATTAATTTGATAACTGTAATTGTTTATCACAAAGACCGCTGATGAAATACAAACGAAACAATATATCGATCTAATTTTTAAGATTATTTTTTAACAAAAGCTTCCTGCTTCCACATCGCTCAGTATGTTAGAGGCGTAGATCATTAAATAAGATTTGTACGTTCAACGTGTATTGTTATCGACAGATTTGATTAGTGGAGAAAAGTTCTCGCCCCGAACAATTCGATCGCGCCCAGAAGCTACGCACTCTCACGTTTTCCCTCCGTTATCCTCTTCGCTTCTCCCTTCTGCCTCGGCCATCCCCGCGTCGCACGGCTTGTTGCTTTTTTCGCCTCTACCCCCCCGACACGGGCCGGCCGAAACTTTTTGTTATAGTCGCGCGAACTTCTTTAATAATGCAACTCTTTATATTCACGGGCGTTTTTAACAAGCGTCGGCCTCGAGATTAGGTGAGTGGAGAGAAAGAGAAAGAGAGGGAAAGGAGAGAAGGAATAAGACAGAGAAAGAACGAGGGTGACGAAAGAGATGGGGAGAAAAAGGGAGCCACCGAAGAAGGAGAGCGTAAAGTTGTCGGGTCGGTTCTCCAAATATGCTGCCGTTACGATGTTTCTTAATTATCATTATTGCTACCGTGCCGCCATTCCTGTTAAGCATGTGCGTAGCCCTCGCCACGGCGACAATAATAACCGCGCTCGGCTATGAATTGCTAATCTCGCACGAACGAGCGCGGCCCTCGAGCGCGCGCTCGATGACGAGGAGGACACAACGAGAAGGACGACGACGACGAGGATTCGCGGCGCGACGCCTGGCGCACTTTTGCGTCTCCTACTAATGAAAGTACGAAATACCGTCCGTACACCCTCGCGCTGCTGAGGCTCGTAATAATAAAACGTTATAAGCGTGAAGCTGATTGCGCCCGGCTGATTGCCCCTCTCTGGAGAACAAACGCATGCGAAACAAAACGAGAGAAAGTTTACGGTTAGGCGCTGAAGAATAACTCTTCCTCATGACAGTGAAAAGTAAAGCGTATCCCAAAGTAGATTAATATACATACTCGTATATCATAGCTATAACAATAAGAGAAATAAGAGATATCTCAATATAAGATATCAAAGGTTTAAAATAAACGCGCCATTCAATATCTAATGCAAAAAAGTCAGAGGATAATAGTAAATTACGTCATAAGTGCTTTAAAAACTTTTCAGGAATTAAAGTAGTATATCGTGCAAACTATACTTCTAAATACTAAAATAAATAAGATCTGTGATAAAATCGCCGTAAAATATTTCTCCTGTGAATAAAGTCAAAAAGCTTCTTTCTGACGATTTTTCCTTCATCTCAGAGCAGTTCGTAATATCTTCAAACGCGCATCATGCAATTAGCTTCCAAGTAGCTTTATCGTTTGCCTTTTCCTCGCCATTTCGACAGCGTGGAGCATTCGCAAAAAGACGGAGTGACAGAACGAAGGGATTGGGAGTTAAGGGAGTGGAAACTCTGGTTTGGTTTTTCGCAGCCAGCACGAGGCGGGGGATCCCGCTTTTCAGGCGGCAGGACGATTATGGATTTCTTTAATAAGAGACCGCGTTTAAACAGCTTTGATCAATTCAGCCGGGCTAATTCCCACCCGCCGAGACCGCGACCGACCTTCAATCTGGCCGCCACCCCGCTCTCACCCCGTGCGACGTCTCGCGTTACGTGATTTAAGGGGCTCTAAAAACCTTCGCTCTGATTAAGCGAGCAGCTCCGGCGGAATGTCGCTTGCTCTTTAGACCTTCGTCCTTCTTTTTGCGCTTGGCAACTTATGAACCTCGTAAAGTAACTCTAACAATGGCCGACAAACATCCATTAATTTATTCCAATCGGACGTCGCGGTTGACTTGCTCTTTAAACTTCAGCGATATTGTTTTAATCTGTTAAAATAATAATAATGTCATTTTAAATATAACGCGACACAGATGTGTACCTTATTTAACGCGTCCAATGTGATGCTCAAATAGAATCCATTAAATTCTCACACATAGCTAAAATTAATTGTTTCACATTTGTAAATTTTTACTTTGTATTAGATGCAAATATAAATCAACACTTTCTACTGATGCGTCAGCTTTTCATGTGAAAAGTTACTGGCAGTTTGGCAGATGAGAAATAAGACCACCAAGAAGAACGACGATCCATGGCAGTTGAGTTACCAAAACGTCTTCGCGGTGATTGGGCAAATATTTGACGAAGCCGGCGAGCCCTCTCGGTCTGTCTCAAGGGATGGAACAATCCTAAGATTCTACCAAGTGTATTGGAGAACACCCAGAAATTCGTGGATCCAAGAACGACTTTAAAAGCAACTCTATTTTAACGTATGTGAGGAAAAAATTTAAGCGCTTTATCATTTTATATGATAGAAATAACATTTGAAAAAAAATTCTGTTATCGGTAAAACTTTTGACTTTATGATCATTTGCGCTCATTTTGTAGGCATCTTGCTAATTAAACATCGTGCAATTAAGCGAGGACGGATGTGGATGAGGCTCGTGTTTACGGATACGATCCTTGCCGTCCCCTTCTACAGTATAAAAAGCGGACGGGAACAGGAAACGACGTGGTGGCGACGCGACGCCGCCACCGTCGGCCGGCTTGGAAGCAATTATACAATTAGTTAAAGTATCTGCCTACATAACGGCTCATAAAACAAACGTGATTACGCAAACAAACTGCCGTCAGTAACGAGATGTAAAGAGCCACCATTTTCACATTTCCTATCTATAAAGGGTATACAACCAACACCCCGGCTTCGCCATAATTTCACTCCCAAAACGATCGTTACAAGTAATTTGTCTAAGTTACAGCTGCAATTATTCGTAAATTTAAAGAGAAATCAGAGTCGGTTGCAATTAATCTGTATGAATAATTTCGAAACGTCAAAATGGATGAGACATCGCGAATTTTTATTAAATTCGGCTTTATTTCGATAACTTCGATAACTTTCCCAACGTCGTTTATTTGATGACACAAAGGAGGGGTGCTCGATAAATATTTCAAGATAACATAAACGACGAATCGCTCGTTCAAATCTCTGGGCGCGGCGGCGGCGTCGCGATGCTAAAGCGATATTTGAGCGAGGTTGCTCGACGCCATCCACAGGAATTTTAACATTCTTCAGGCGTGCGCTACAAGAGCGTACCCTCGATTCTCCTGTATTATGCATTACCTGCAGAGAATCGCATTTCCGCTTCGGAGAAATTCACCGCGCTGAGTCTATGATTTCGAGTAAATGGCTCCAAAGTTAATTCAAGCGCGCGAATTAGCAACAGCCGAGTTGTTGTTGGCGATTGCAACAATTGTTACAACTTTTATAAACTTCGTCGAAATTGTAGAAATACTATATATGCATTAGGATTTTTTCACGATAAAATTACATAATAAAGAAAATCATAGGATTATCATGTCAAAAATTTCTTCTTTCGTACGTCAATTGATATATTTTTTTCTACATTGTCCATCATATAAATGGAAAGAATTTTGCGTTCTTCTGCTGCAGCATAAATTTTTTATTTTACGTATGAACAACTTGATCGCTCTACAATTCGGTGCATCTCTATATAAGCGAGGCACCTCCGCTTCCCGAATCCACGGTAGTAGAAATCGGTTTTCAGTTAGCGACCTTCTCTCTCGGCTCTTCTTTTGCGTATGCATAATGCATAACGGAGCGCATCATCGTATCTCCATTTCTTCTTTCTGCACGCACGCGGAGAAGAGCTTTTGTATCGAACAGGCGAAAGAGGCCTTATTTTTTTTTCCCTTCGCCGAGACTGAGGTCCCCACCTCTCCCTTACTTCGAATCGACGTCGACATCGACAACGGCTGCAAGAAGGCGACGAAGGTGACGACACGTGCGCCAAAGTGAAAATGTATGGCCCGCGAACACGTGAGCCGACTCCCCCACGTGTAACACTCGTGAAAGAGATTCTCATAACTCGATATGTGACCGGGTGAGAGGTGCGGGACGCAGAAGGGCCGCTAATCTCTTCTCGATGCCACTTTGTAAAGCCATCGGGTGACACGCTGCCTTTCCTTAGGTGACTATATGGATCGGTACAAGCCATTACGTATGATAAAAGTGATATTAAGTACACGAGTCGCGAGAACTTTCCGAGATTAATCTGTGAGATTAATTTAAAAATATACGTCTAATCACACAATAATAAATACTTAATTAATCACTCATAATAAATTCTTAATTAATTACTTAGAGATAGTAATAATATTATCTCTTCTCATCATTTTTCACTCATAAATTTTCTGTATTAAATTTCATATTTCATTAGCATTAATACTTGATGGTATATATGGCGCGCTTATTAAAACTACAAAAATACGAATCTAAATATAAACTAATTTAATTTCACTAATCAATCTTTGGTTTGAAAAAGACAAAAAATCTTTAAAAAATCGGTAATAAGAATTAATTTATTTTATAGTAGCAAAACATGTGCATTTCCTTTCCTATTCTTTCTCATCAAATTCTTTTTCGTTTAATATTCATCAAAATTTTTCGATCACAACGATGGAAATTCGCGCGAGGCCATTGCAGAAAAATACATTATATTTTCCGACTTTGTCTTCTGAGTCTGAGCTACGGAGGAGTTTGAGGTAGACAGACCCGTATTAGCGAATCTGCAAGCTGAGGCTCGGGGCTCGGTATGAGACCGGGCTGCATAAATAAGGCGAAGGAAATTTGCAATTATGAATCGGGACTAGAAATACACGGCTGTCCCCGACACCTCCACCCTCTCTCACCCGCTCCCTCCACCTCTGTGGCTCTATCCGACGTGAGTGCATACCCGCACCACCGAGTTCGCACGGAGTTCCACGGAGGGTATGCCGCAGGAAAAGTTGAAGGAAGCACAGCTGACGAGTATGCAAATCCGGGCGCGGTTCCTGTCCCTGCGTCCCAGCTTCCGACGAAACAGTGCACAATCCCTGTGTGTGGCTTCGCATTAGCAACTTTCTCAACGTGAGAGGTGGCGACAACGGAGATCGGTGGCGATTGATGTTTCAAAAGTCCACTATAAATATCTATTTGTTACCATAATTCATGCGATTTAATCTAATATGTATGCTCCGAGCGATTTATTTTAGAGAAGCTGTTAGAATACATTTGCATGATACATTCATTAAATAGTAAATGTCTCCAACAATGTTTTGTAACTTCTCTTGTCTATTTGTCGCTCAGAGTGGAAACTTTTAAATTTCTCTCTATCATCTATAACTTATGAAATGACAATTTCAATTTTAGCAATAATCGCATATTTCAAGCATACTTTAACTCGTGCTTAAAAGCGCAGAGCGTATATTCCGTTTCCTTCATACATACGTAAAACGTCTTCTTGCCTTGTCCTAAAAAACTTGGAGCCGCGACGAAAACTCTAGCAGATACTTTGGAGATCGGTCGTGCGGACCGATGGCTGCCGCAAATTTCATTTCCATATGGGGTCGAATCATTTAGCGCAAACATTTCGTCCCATTCACTAAAAGCCTCGTCGTGCACCACCTCATCCCGAATGGCATCTAACTTACAATTTAAATAAAAGCAAACACACGTACGCGCGCCAGAGCCACCCCTCGACTCTACGGTATGACGTTACTTTGTACACTCTTCGGGCAGCTATCCTGATGCGAGAGAACTTTCAATGGATTCCAGGATGGAAAATGTCTCCGACAGAGACCGGAGGGGTGTGATGAATGCTCTTTAACCTCGGAAGTCTGCCAACTCCTTCTTACTTGTAGGATCAATCGCGAGTCTGACGTCTTAAAGTGCATCGAGTATTCAGGAGCAAAATGTTATATTATAATGTCTTCTCGACAATAGATCTCAGATTACATATATTATCTAAAATAACGAATAACATAATAGGTTGAAATCTCACTCCTATTTATTTAGTTGAATTTTGCAGTATTGTCTAATTCTTTCAACTGCTTTCATTAGATATAAACAATATAATTTCTTGTAATAAAGTCAATTAATCTTGATAACAAGTGTCTCATATCATCTTACTTTAAAAAAAAAACGCATTATTTTTATTTCTCAATGTTTTCTAATTGAATTTAAACAAAATAATATTTTAGACATTATATGTAGTAACGAAGGTTAAGAATTAAAATTGATTTCTTAATAACACACTTGCTATTATAAATCACGTGTGAATATAATAGATATTTTCCAATAGACGGAATTTTAGTGAACAAAACGCATCGTTCATCTAAGTGAATTCGATATATCCTATTACGCCTTTATCCCGTTACGATGAAAAGGACCAATCTTGTTTGACCCTTTGCTTCTATTGTATATGTGCTTAGGGATCACCATGGCATGCGATTGCCCGAAATCGCGAATTCGACGCTCTTAAGATTAACGAACCAGCTATCCCTCCACCAGATTCTATCTCGCCGCATCCGTCCTTTGTCCCTTCATTACCTCTAGCCTTCTCCTTCTTTCTCCGTCTACAAACGTCGGATTCCTCCTTTGTACGTCGTCTGATGTAGCCCGACAACTATTCGCGAACTTCTTTGTACCGCGCAATCGGAAACTTTGCGAGTAAACCATAGATCGGTCGGCACGTGCCTTGAGATCGACTGATCCATTGAGAATCCGATTTCGGTATATAAAGCAATGCCGTCTATCGTACAGACAACTGTATAGGATACGGAGTAGAACATCGAAAATATATCATCTTTGATGTAATCCAAACAGGCCTCACAAAGCTACTATTGCATTCCGTTAATTATCTATTTGCGTCAAAAATTCAATAAATTTTGTCATTATATTGTTTGTTACACGCTTTTATAACCGCCGCTTTCTACTCATAAATGCGTTTTCAAATTTTTTTTATATTTTCTCTCGCAGTGTGACGAGAAAATAGTATGGAACGTTTACGATGCCCGCCGACTAAGCATATCGCTGCGGTTCTGGCGTGTAGCATTGCAGGATAACATCTACTTTGTAAGGCATGATACATTTTCACCGTCCACGTCGCCGCGTGTCTCTCTTCACGCCCTGTCACGGCGTGACGTTCGGGACGTCGCCGCGTGATCCGACAGCTGAAGAAAATGGAGACGGATGATTTCCCTTTTCCCGGGGCCCGACGACGCAGGGGCCGTCGCGTGACAACGCCACGGGCTTCCTGAGACGCGGTTTCCCCGGCGAATGCGCGCCGCTTACCGTAATTACGTGCGTGCGCGCCCGCGTGTACGCACATATATCCGCGGCAGCCACAGCGCTTCTGAGCATAATTTAACGCGATACGTTGGGGTTGTGCTAACTTGCTTAGCGTAACCTCAAATAGAACCGTAGGTCGGGAAATTTCCTCTGGCGCTACGACCGGATCAACAGGAGCACTACCTCCCCGAGGAGAATCGCGAGGAGGATCCTAATTGCTTCGACAGTCGTCTCTGATCTAATGAGCTAACCAAAGTGGCGCCGATCGTTCAGATAATAGTAGAGTAAAGCGTAAAATCATTGCTAAAGTAAAATTTAAGTACAGTTTTTTTTTAAGTACGGGATACTTCGTCGACGTGTCGTTAATTATTCTTGAGACGTAAATGATCGAAGAATTTTGGTATATTAAGTCAAACTACTATTAGAAAAAGAAATAAAATTTATATATTACAATCTTCTCTTCGATTAAACTTTAGTTTAATTAGATTTTAATTATACATATGAGCTTTATAAGCATGTACGTTTGAAGCTACTCCTAACATAACATTTGGAAACGGAAAAGGTATTAATTATACGCAAGACGCTGTTCGACAAATTGTCACTCTTGGAAATGGTTAAACGGCACTAAAAGGAGGACGGCGCGATCGATTAGGAGGACTATTCGACAACGATACAATAATCGTGAAACGTAACACCGACAGTTTGATACCGATGGTTGCAATTGCGCCAACAGTGCTTAACGATTGATCGAGCGACGAGTAACGATCCATTAACGGAGTTACACACGGTTTAATGTATCCACTGTTTATTAGTGCTCCATTATTAACGTTTATCGCTCGGGGGACGTTTGCCGAAAGTGTTAATAATAAATTTGTTACTCAACAATAACCGCTATAATTTAGGCATAATCCAATCAGTCTGATATAATCAGTTCGATTAGAATCCTTTGATTTTGCCGACTAATAATAATGCGTGTATTCGGTACGCACTCCACGCAGTGCCGAAATGCCTATGCTATTCGAAGGTATTAGATAATTAGAATGCGAGAAGGATATGACGATACCGACGATACGTCAAAAAGCAACGGCTTGTAATCTGCAGTTCGACGACAACGAGCGCGCGGAAAACGCACCGGAAACTCCTCTTTGGCTAGGGATGACGGTAGCCTGGTACTCAAGGGTTCTCCGGGGCCTATAATCATGCGTCTTGATTAGTGCCGCGCACTCAGTGATCATCCCCGACCTCTAATGCCTCTCTGCTACTCGCGCTAGTCCTCCTCTAGTTCTCACCTCCTTCCCAGCGCAAACTTACTAATATCTCTGGCCCAACCGCTCTTATCAGGTGACTCGAAAGCATCGTGGTATGCCGACACAAAGTCGGGACTCTGGAAGTGATTAAACTTGCCGTATTCATCGAATGAACGTCTGAAGGAGACGCAAACGTTAGAAAATTCATAACATTACTTGAAAAGACTATTTCGAAACATTTTTGACAAATTAGAGGATTTTAAATTATACAATTGACATCTTTTTAAATTGAGACTGTTTTCAGCTAAAATTGTAAATTTGCTAACAATGTACCTTTTATTCTAACATTGTCGATATTTGGTAGATTTTAACATTTTGGGTAATCGGTACACCCTGTAAGTGTTCGAATCGATGGAGAAACTATATGCGAGGTAGACGATCCTGTCCTAGGACGCGAATGAGCTTCAAGGAAACCATTATAGACTCGTGTTCTCTCTCGCTCGCTCCCTCTTTCTCTCTCTTTGCTCGACGGTTCCTCCTTTAGCACTCTCCCCTGCTGGGAGATAACCCGGAGCGACGTTAGGTATTTAACCAGAAGAAAGGAGGATCAGAAATGCCTAAGGACATCCCTATTTTGCCGCTGAGCCGCGAAATATGATCGTATAAAGACGCATCCTCTTAACAAATAGCGTACTATATAATCGCGTATACCGCCTGCTATGATTTACAAAGTTCAATAATCGTTCATCTAAACCAATTCGATGATCTTCACTTCCCACGCGCGAAACTTGTACCGAAGCAGACATTAAAATTCAATTAATAACACAAACACTGAAAGACTAAGAGAGGCGGGAGGAAAGAGAGTCTTCCTGATAAGTAGCCGAGGCGAGGGCACGAATCCCGGTAAACCGCGTCGAGCGAAGTCGTCGAACGGAAGAGTGGGAGTCGCGAGTTGGTAAAGTCCTCGCAAAGCGCAAGATTAAGCAAATCGATGGTCGGCCGGCGTTTAAGGTCCCGGTCAATGGCGCGGAAGAGACGCGGAAGGAGGGCCGAGTAAGCAGGTTATAGTAGCACGCGGGCCGGTACAGATGGATAGGTAGATAGAGGCCGGTTTGGGTGGCTCGAACTGATACAATTAGATGTGATCTTAACGCCATAACTCAGGGCTAATCTCGGGAGGTCTAGACCGGGCCCGGGTGAATCTCTGGCCTTCCGGGCGAAGCGCGACTCACTTCATTATTCATCCCGGTCTCTCGGTGCCGGCCCAGTTATCTCTCGCTATCCTAGCCGGATGTAGCCAGGCCAACCTAGCGACCTATCGAGGAAAATTCGCGCGCTCCACGAATAGCTCGCGAATTCTATGGCACGCAAATTCGCCACCGGGATCCAGCCGGGGTACCGGGTACCTTTCTGAATTCCCGGCATTCGCGCATTACCGTTTTGGTGGTACCGAAACTGTCGGGTCTCCTAAGCGCGACCACATGCGACAGCCTGTAGAAGGCAATAAAATGTGGGATATGCGAAGACAAGGGTCAACTTCACCGGCATAATTAATCGTGTCCCACAGCGGTTTCTAACGCAGATTTGCTTTCAGACAGCATTTCCATTAGACGAAGGATTAAAAAATGATTTTAATTCATTTTATGTCATAAAAATATGTCAACTATGGAAAGAATCTTTTTCAAAATTTTGATTTCAAGTTTATTCAATATGGTAGAACTAATTTCTATAAATAAGTTAATAAAAATCACCACAGAAATTCCATATAGCTCTGTCTAATGCAATGCAATCGCCGTATTTTTAATTCTTGTTCAATTTATAAAAATCTTTCTTGTCACTCTTGCTTCGATTATAATTTGACAAAGACTAAAGTTTCATCATCGGCATACAAACGCATTCTCTAAATGTGCGGCACCTCGTACAAAAAACAGCTATTCACGGAGTACAAACGTCAAAGCCTTTTTTTTTCCCTTTAATAAACCGTGACTCCATCCGCCATGAAAATGCGAATTGTAGTAAAGTCCTGCCCGTGGGAGATTCCACGCCGCCGGTTATTGACTGAGTTCGTTTATGTACTCACGGTTTACGATGCCACTAAGGTCGCAGCAAGACGCCCGAAGCCGGATGGTTAAAAATAAAATGCCGTACTCTCAATATCCTCTGAATGCCTCGTACCACTTTGAAGGTGACAATTATTGTGCTACCCGAGAGACACAATGAAGATTTTTTATAAACGTCACCGGATTAAAGTTAAAATGCACTTTTCACAAAATTTATAAACTATTCGACTTATTTCATAGCCCTCTTATTTTTAATATCATTCATATGTTTTTATTTTTTCATTGAAATTATAAATAATGTTTGTAACGTTTATAAAAAAGAACATGCTACAAATTGTTACACATATAAAAAGAGAAAAAAGATATTAGCAACTATATCACATGCAGAATTTTCGTGGCCAAGGCCAATTTAATCTGGCAACGTGTTAGATGACTTGGAAGCGCAGACCGATAGTTTCTAACCCATTTATTCCAGATGCAATGATCGTTCATATATTCAACCGAATTGCCTGAGTGAATCCTGAAGGAAAAAGCTAATTTCGCGAAAAGTAAAAAGCAACACAGATTTAATGGCAAGTGAAGAACATTTTCTAACTGAAGTATTATATTGAATCATTCGAGCAAATAAAATCAACCAAAGATAGCAACGTTTGAGATGAAAAAATTCTGATAAGTACTTGACGACAAAATGTGCGTCTGTCAACAGGTACAAGAATATCTAACGAGATATTTATCATGATAAACGGTCGACACTTTCGCTATCTGTAGGCTTAGTTTTAATTCCATTAGACGGCAACCCTACTTCTTGAGGAAAAGACGTCTCTCTCCCCCGAGAAGACGAAAAGGCGCGATGCTCTCGAGAGATTTAAGGTTCTTAGGTTTGCCGCGGGCTACACTCCAATGACTAACCCTTTGAGGATGCAATTACCCACGGAAGAGATCTTCGAAGTCCGACATCCTGGCAAACAACCAGAATCTTAATGAGCGGCTACTCTTTCGAAAGACGTCACTATTAACCCTCGCCTAACGATGAATGAGTCTCTCAAGTTAAATGTTTGTTAACAATATCAAATCATCTAAAAAATGTGTCTATAACAGTCGCACAAGCACGATCGCGTGCTTCAAGAACAAAAAATTTATCTAAATCGAGAATTATTGCTGAATGATTAACGGGAGACGAGGTAAGATATGAGTTTATTACGTCAAAAATTATATTTGTACGCTATAATAATTGTAAATAAATAGATATAGTTCTCTTGTTACTGTCAGTTAAGTAGCGATTATTACACTTTGGTAACATTCCAAAATAATTCTCAACTATTCATAACATGTGCATATATCACTTCGCTCTTCACCGCAATTTGGAATCCGTCTTTTCTCTTAGCGGCACAATACTCCAAGTATCATCGACTAGAAGCTCGATTGTCAGTGTACCCAGACAATATTTCATGCCTGTCTTCGACAAACGACGACGATAGTAATGCGAATGTGCAAGGGTGAGTCTCAGCTACCTGTGGCTTCGCCTAGTCTCATGCAAGAAATGGTGACAATGACGCGAATTAGCGTCGTCGCGTATACATACGTCGTATCGTCTGTGTCATCAGCGTTTGATGGCGCGGAAGGCGCGGCGAGGCTGCCGCCGTAGGGGTGGCCGCTTTGTGCCATCAGGGTGATTATATTGCTGTTCGGCGAGAAACATCAAGCCACATGAGCGAGGAGAAGGGTGGCTACGACCGTAACACGCGCCGACGATATATACCCGTCGCCGTGTATCGCAGCCAGTTGTCGTCCCGAGCACGAGCAGGATATACGGAGCTTTTGTTAGTTAGGAGTTACGAAGGAGGAAATGGATGAGAGAGGCGATGAGGAAGGCAACTCCTAATGCTATGCGTAGCAAACGATGCATAATATGCACGATCGAGAATTATAAGGCGTGAAATTGATACAACGGATCTAGTGGTTCTTGATAGTAATTACATTGCAATCAAGTAATTTATATGAAAAAAGTAGTGCGGGTCAATCAAGTAATGTCTCTAAAGCGCGACTTCAATATTTTTTTAAATAAAGATATTTTTTCTCCGCTTGATAAATACATCTTATAAAAGCAAAATACAATAATTGTATGTATTTACCTATATTTTGTATTAATTTTCTCAATACACCAAACAGTGAACAACTTGTTTATTCTTCTACTACTCAATCTCGAGATTGTCGTTTAAAAGATCAATTATTTCTAACACGATAACAATACAGTGGCGGAAGATGTTTTCTTTTCGAGACACGCTGTATCCCACGACTAAAAGTAGCATAAAAATGAATTCAAATTCTCTCAAAATAAAGCTGTCGCATTTCAAGATTATGTTCTCTGGGAAAGCGCTTGGTACGTTGCTCGGCTTAATCCGAGATCTTACTGGCACTTCGACTTCCCCCAAGAAGGAGACGCCTTCTCGCAGATCCCCTTCTTTCGTCCTCTCTCACCCTCTCTTTCTCCGTCTGCCTCTTCTTCTCTCACTCTTTCTCTTTCTCTTTTAACCGCTCCGCTCCTCTCGTTTCCTTTATCAAGACGCGAGAGAAACGTTTCGCGGTAACGCCGGCGTGACGGCGGCGGGCGCTGCGGGCTGTATTTTTTTTACGATATTATTTATGATATTAATTTCGCCCTGGTAACGTCGGCCCCGTCGGGAGTTGTAAAGCGGGCCGAGACGCTCTCCTCTTTTCCTGCGATATCATTGTCTCGAACAGGCAACGGCGCGGCGTACCCCGGCGTACGACGACGACAACGCGAACTACGACGGTGAGGGGTAGTGAGGGTTGGAAAGAAAGGGGTGCCGGTGAGGCGACGTGAATAGTGGCCCTCTTCTATGAAGTGCGGGAGGAAGAGCAGCCGCACCCGGTGTTTTTGGTGAAAGGAAGAACTTCTCTCTTCCCTCGCTTCCTCTCCCTTTCTCTCTCTTCTTCTCTGTCTCTCTCTTTCTTGCTTTCTCTTTCTTCCTCTCAGATTGCCTGCGAAGAGAGATGGAGAAATCTCGGCACCCGACCACCACTGCGGGTGTCGTCTACGGAAAATCTCACGACGCCCAAAGAGAATTGCTGCAGGAAGACACGCCGGGTGTCAGCGAAAATTCTTCTCCTCAACTATTGTCCAGAAGAAAGGATTCTCATGAAAACTTGCAAATTTCGACCAATCTGTATTGCTGTTTCATTACACCTGTCGTATATCACAAACAGTAATTCAACAAACAAGTTCAACTTGAGATGTAATCTTGTCGTTATCGTACGGACAACGTCTCTTTTATTCAACGCTTTCAACTCTAAACTCACACAGCAATATTTCTATTTTGTTTTTTATCACATTTGATTGACCAGAAGCATTTAAAAAAATTTAGCCTACGTGTTGTGCAAAGGTCGAATTCGCGCTGTGACAGACATCGCCTGCAAAAACGGGGTTGGCCGCCCGCGGCGTCAGCGACGCAAGTAAATCTAAGTCCCACGGATAAGTAAAATTTAAAACCGTTCCCTCTCGTCCTCAAATTACTTTCCGGAGGCGAAGGGGGCAGGAGGTTGGAGAGAAGGAGAAGCGGGACCGGATGATAGCTCGCGAGATAAAAGCAAGCACCGGGAGCTTCGGTTGCCACCGAAAGCTCAAGGCCGCATTAATCTCGGTAATTACGTCACCTCTGTTTATCCCCCGCGGTGTGCTTCCGCTTGTTCTCTCTTGCACCTCCTCCCCGTCTTCATCTGTCTCGTTCTCCTGTGTCGGATCCTGCGGTCGGACTCACGCCGAGGTCAAAAGCTGTACCGAAGGGGACCGTTGGGCTTTTTATCCAACGCGTAATCAAGCAATGATTTCAAGGCGATGATGCGGACACCGTTGAAATCAAAGAGCGACGACTCGAATTAAAATAAATAAGGAAGTATAATAACATTCGATACAGCAGTTTTGCAACTTCAAATTTTTCTATTCAATCTTCTTTACGCAGAATATAATAAGAAACCAGCTTGAGTTTAATTTCCAATTTCTTTCACAATATTAGATGACATTTGGAAAATAGGATTACAACAATAAAGAAATACTATATGCAAAATTTTGCTAATAAGAATATATATCATTAGAATTATGCAGATTTATAAATAAAAGAAAATATCCCTTAAGCACAAATGTTCTACAAATATTTTTAAATTGGATGGTCGTTCTTTTCTTTCTGATGGGTACCGTGGAGTTATAAGAATCTCGTAAATCTCATGATCAGATTTTATTCGTGTCTAATACGAAGGCGGCGTGGCGGAAGGAGCCCTTTACTGAACGATGTTGCCGAAAGCCTGCTTTTCCCAAGAGGAGGGAAAGAGGTTACGAGGAAGGCAGCGTTATGGTACACCGCAAAACCAACAAACGATATGCGCCAAGAGACTATGGCGGTCCGACATATAGCAAGCCATGTAAATCTGCCTAAAACCATATATCGTCAAGTTTCATCAAAATAGCCTGCGTGATTCGACTATTTCTGTAAAAGGCGTAAATAAAAGCTATAGCTATTTATTATTCGGCATCAATTTTTTGCTCAATTTAATATTTAGTCATGTGTTTGTAGTAATATCTTAATTAAAGATACAGTTCGTTGGAAAAAGTTTTAATAAAGATAGGCATTTACCATCAGTGTTTATATTTCAGTATTGTTCCAAATCTGATATCATTAATAAATATTAATAAACAATTCCATATACTTATAAATGCACTCTTTTATAAGGAGTACTAATAAATATATACGGATCTTTCTATACTATGGATGTGCCTGCGTAGAAAATTCAAGGCATTCGAAGGTGATAACTTCGTAAAGTATCCGAAATATTGCGAACAACTTAGCAAGGCTAATGTTGCAAATACAAGCGCGCGTTATGCTCACCTAGACGGCACAAATGTGGGAGGGTGTGTTTCGAAGCGAATCACCCCTAATTCGGCAATAGCATAGCTTAACCACAAAGCCAGCTAATACAGCGATTAGGCGTTGTGTACAAGCCAACGAGGACTGCTCGAGGCGATGCCTCAACCTGCGTGGAATCATTGCACGTATCGCTTACAGTGGCAAACGTATCGCTTACAATCCAAATATTGACTCATCTAACAAGTTCGATTAATACGGATGCATTCCAGTTTTGAACGTTGCTGATGTAAAGGATATCATTTTTCAGCATTCACTTGGATGATAGTTATAAGCGATCGCAGGATCACGACGGAAAAATGAATGAGCACTTTTATTTCCCGATTTTCCTAAAATACGCTATCAGAGCATTGTTCTGTATCTCGGTAACCTTAAAGGTTTGTCCACCGGGCCAACGGTCAGCCATTGCGGTCAACTACACAGCTTGTCCGACTCGCCTTCGTGCTTCGGGTCCTTTGGTGATTAACGAGAGGTCAAACCTACTGCCGGCCAAAGCACGCGCAAATAGTCTCTCTCTCGTGAAATTGGGTTCTAAAGCTAGTCCTGATTGAGGCGTCCACCAATGCGGCCTTGACGAGGTTTCTCCAGCTGTGTCCTGCGTCAGGATATTCCCGGGCGAGCGGAGCGGAAACACCGAGAGTGTGAACGACGATCGCGAGAAGAAGGTGGAGGAGAGAAATTTACCTGAGTCCCTTATTTGAATTACGCACGAGCAGTTTCAAAAATTCGGTCCTTTTAGACCAAATCGTGCATAGAAATATAATACAATGCATTACACATCCGCGAATTATAAAGAAAGACCCAGCATTATTATGAAAAGAAAGTGAGAATCGAGGCTTCGTTAGCGGGGAAGCCGCAGAATAGCGCGGTTTATTAGTCAATATAGAATACTTAGTGTCATATCCCATCGGGCAGAATGTCAGCGTGAGGAAAGAGGTTCGTGCGAAGCTGTCACTTTATCGGATTAGCCAGTCGCGGTAAAAGCGTCTTGGAAAAGCGCCCTCCAATTCGTTAATTTACCCAGCCTCGCTCGTTTCCTTCGCGGCGATATTAATCGAGCCGGACGTTCTGGTAGATATCTCAATCTCCGGGAACATGGCGCCGCCAGAACAGTTCGTCATAGACGAGAGACGCTCGTCATATCGGATGAAAACGTGTATTTCCGCTCACAATCATAATTTGTGTTGAAATATTAATTATTTGTGTGAGATACGAAAATCTTCAATAAATATTAATAGAAATATTTAACTCGCTAAACTGAAACTTTTGGTTATCATCTGCATGTCCAAATATTAATTACCAAAAACATTATCAAAATATCAATAAAAAATTATTAATAAGTTATAATTAAAAATTTTTAATTTGACTTTATTGATTAGATTTTCCTTCGATATTGGCAAATACAAGGAATACACATTATTATAAAATGTTTAATTTATAAAAAAAAAACAAATATTATTTTAATCTTTTTGTCATTACGTAGTTTAGTATACTATTGAATTTTTAATCTTGATTTGTATTAGATATCAAATCTTTTTTTAGAAGATAAAAAAGAAACGTTTAACACGTTATCTTTTTCTACTAATCATTGAAATGTCCCAGAATGTCGCGAGCACAAACAATATCCTACAAAAAATTCAGCTCGCCGTCATCGAGTCGCGGATATTTTTTTAACGGCATCAGCACCGACCAAACTTTTTCGAGGGTTGCGGCCGTGGGGAAGTTGTATTGTTTATTCAAAAACGTATCAGCGTCGGCGACTACGGCGGCGACGACGACAACCACGACGAACGACCGCATCGGCAAAGAGGCGGACGAGAGCGAGAGGGCCGCGTGAATGGCGCTTCCGGTAGAACGAGGTCCGCAGGGCTCCGCAGACTCTCGCTTCCGGTCAGGCGTCCGCCGTCCTTGCTATCCCATCGAAAACGCGGGTCCGGATCTCCCTACGTTCGTTCCCCCGTTTCCCCTTCTCTTCACATCCCTCCGCACCCCCTTTCTACCCGACGAGAAGTTCGCTCATCGGACCCACCGGCGTTCGTTAATTAAGATATCGATTCTTATTGTCCGCCAGCCGCCGAGTCGAGCGGACGTCCTGGCCGGCGCCTGATTTCACGCCCGCGTTAGGGGTTGCTCGTGTGCGCGCCCGTTGTCGGTCACCCGCGACGAGGCAACCCCTCTATTCGTGCGCTTTTGTCGTTTTCGAAGCGTGGTAGATTCGCGATTCCGTAACATACCGTATCGATTAATTGTTCGACGTTGCGGATTCGCCTTCGCTTCCTTATCAGCGTCAATGGAAATGCATCACAAATATTCGCGTGTAACACAACGTTCGTCGACTTTTTACTTTCAAAAATTATCGACGGATTATCGTCAAATGTACTGTGCTACATATATCAAAGGATATTAGATGAATTAATTATAAACTCTTTATGAAGCTTCGCTTCGCATATAATACATAACAATAAAACAATTTGCAACAATTCTGAAAAAAGTATCGACAATATCTTTTTATTAGCAATAACTGATTTTAGTTTAGCAATTGAAGTCGATGCTTCAAAATGGCAATACGCGATTGCTTTTATTTATTTTTATCCATTTTATCTATTCTTATAATATTACTTTGTCAATATTATATTTATTTTTTTATTTAGAAGAGATAACAGCAATAGCACAATTCATGAATTAAAGATTCCCTCATAAATATCACATCAAATCTTCTCAAAAAGAATGATCGAGATTGTCACTAATAAATATCTCATAATAAATGTAAGACGACGTATAAAAACAAAGGGAATGGAATCACAGCAAAAAGAATATAATCACAAATAATTATAAGAATTAATCTTCCTACAAAATCTACCACTTGTGGAGCTTGTTGCCCTTTTGACACCCGCTTCAAATGCGCCCGAATAACGCAACGAAATTTTGCTACAAAAATCGAAGTAGAAATCTAACTTTAATTTTGATTTTCAATAACGAATTCCTTGTAAACATTTTGATAAATTACGACTTCGAGCTAAGCTATTTTAAAGCAACGCATTTTAACAGTGAGCAGTAAAACAGTAAAATATAAAGAACTTATCAAATTATTATTTTTTAAAACAAAGTTTTTGTGATGTTGTCTGTTGTATTATAACGTGATTATTTCTTAACGCATTAAACACTTGTCACGATAATTCAATCGAAATAAGCTACGTTATTCGATCACGCTTTAGCATTACGCTCGATAGACTTTATGACGATTTTCGATATCTACTATCAATTTCGTCGTCCTTCGTTTCTTCCACTCGTCGACGACGGCAACTCGACGTGCTACGTGCGCACATATGTAGAATGTCGAAGCTACAGGTGTCAGCAAGAGCAGTATTTTTCAGCGAGGCCCATGGTGAGGGTGATAGAGCAAGAGAGAAAAGGGTAAAGAGCGCGCTAAGAGGTGCGAGCGAAAGAGAGAGAGAGAGAAATGGAGAGAATGAGAGTGCCATCGAGGTGGGAGGGAAACGAGAGAGGGACGTTTCACCGCGGCAGGGAAACGGCGGAGTACCGGCACGCACGTTGAATCTGCTAAACGCTCTCGCTCGTGCGTGAAATGCCTCGATATCACTGTTTTATTTCGGCCCGTTCGTTCGTCGCCGTTCTCTCCCGCTTTTCCGCAATTCCGTCCTTTTTACTCCCGACCGACCGAGCCGACCGGCCGGCGTGTGCAACCCTTTCTCTCTCGCCGTGCCCGTTCGTGCAGATTTGATGACCCTCCCGCTACGATTTGACGATGATTCAATTGTCCACGGCCAACTGAAATGAAGCACCTACAAGTCGAGCTTTTTCACGGCTGGCCTTTCATTTTCAGTATTGGTCGGCGCGTTTCCGACGCTCGAAACGACCGGACTATTGGTTTAATCCTAGCAGAGGTATGAGGAATACAAACTAACTTTTCTGTCTGATTGTAATATTATTAAAGCATCTACGTTTTGTTAAACGTATATTTTTGATTACAATAGAAATAGAATACATAATAACTATGATAGATTGTATTATTTTCATAGATTGATCAAGAAATTGTGAAATAAATTATATACATAGAAAGAAAAAAGGAAAAAAAATTCAAATAAAAAATATAATTATTATAAATAAATCTAAAGTTTTTGGAGTGTGTGAAAATCAACACTTCACCATATGCATAATTAATCCAATTAGTATATAACATATTATTTTCGACGTCTCATTAATAAATTCGAAAATTATTTAAAAAATTTGTTACTGGTTTCCAAAACGCGATATCGCCATAAAATCGCGCTCGATAAGTCGATAAATCGCGGAGTGGCCCGTTCGACCAATTTAATTAATAATTATCGACTCGAAGAGGAACGCCCGGCACAATGGCGATACTTCCTTGGCGTAATCCTCCGAAGATTAACGAGCCCGTACCAGAAGGGACCGCTCTCCACCGCCTCTCCCGCCGCTCCCGACCCGCCTCGCTCCCTTCTGTGTGCTATATCGTCTTCTCTTACAGCCGCAAGACGCCATGGCGCGCCTTGCGGTGGTTGCGGCAAGAACCCTCGCCGTACCCGCATTAACGCAATTATGAATTTGTCGCGTTGGGATCTGACAATACAAGATGTCGCAGCCATTCTCCCGCCGCACCTTCCCACCCAGCCGGAGACCCTTAGCCCGGCTTTCCTCGTTTACACTAAAACCGATTTTGCGGACTATATGGATTGAGACGACGTGACATAAATGCAATTTGCTAGGCCACGTGGACAACCGTGTGCGACAGCATGGAGAACGCCAGTTATTATCGCGATATATGCGTTAATAGATCATCGTGATGGATCAACCGCAGATCATTCCGAAAATAAATTAAGATAGCTATGGCATTTTGATCAATCAAAGACAATTTTAGAACGTTATAGCTCTGGCGATTAATCAACATCGTACTGCCATTTGGAGCTGGAACAACAAGCGTGTCATGTGACACCGATAGCACATGCGAACATGCGACATTCGTTGCTGTCCTAATTTCAAACCACGAAATAACATTAGGAGCTGCAACTCCCAGCTGCGTGAGTCTTACTCGCCATTTATCGCGCGCTGAATGTCCAAGAAATATTCTCAGAGCACTTTGCCCCGTCGTCTCTTCCTCGCGAATCAATATCCAATGTATTTCGTGCACCCGCCTTGTTAGCCGTGCCGCTCGTTTTGCGGCGCGGGAAGCGAGTGTAGTTTCGGCGGCCCTAAGTTAGTTTCGAACGGTCCCGTAGCAATAGCAGTAGCAAGCTGCTCTCTCTCTCTCTCTCTCTCTCTCTCTCTCTCTCTCTCTCTCTCCTCTCTCCTTTCTCCTCTCTCTTTCACTCTCTCCGGTATCGTGCGGTAAAGTGCGACAGACGGGACGAGAGGATCGTTGCGGCTCGCCGCAGGCGACTGCTGCGACCTGCCCTCCTCAGCGACAAATTCCTCCTCTCGGCTCGACCGCTTCGCCCTCCCTCCCTCCCGGGTTCTCCTCACTCTTGCGCGCCTCGTCGCTCCACCGTCGGAGAACCGCGTCTCTCGACTTCTCCGCTTATCCTCGTGAACTTGTACAACGCGCAAGAAAATCAATCGGCATGGCCCAGCAAGGCGCGAGGATTCCGACGGCCTTTCTCCCAGCCCCGGATTCGAGAAAGGGCCACGAGAGCACCGGCAAGGGTGATTCTAAACATCAAGGAGGTAGAGAGACTGCCTAGTCAGCCCTTAATATCGTGAGAGCCGGATCTGCGCAAACAAGCCACCGTAACCTCCGGTTAAGCGCCAACCAGCCATCCGGTCAGACCAGTGTCGGTCCAACCGCTGCTGGCCCTATTATCGCTAACTAATAAAGGGCCTAATTGAAACGTCGGGCTTTTGTTTCCCGCACTCGAGCGCCGCTCGTCTTTCCGAAAGCGCCGGAGCCGGCCGTTTGACCGGCTCTTGAGGCTCCAATGCAGATCGGAATTCAGTAGCTAAGTGGATTTGCGAAGATCGATATCGGCAATGCTTTAACCGAAAAGCTAAACTTGTGATTTCATCTTTCATATGCGCACATATATATTTATATCTATATTTAACTTCAATTTTCGTTTAAAACTACAAATACTTTTAAGTAAATCCAGTCTTGTTTATTTAGGATTGTTAAATTATGTGACTCAAATATTCTTAAATATAATATAAACAAACAAAAATAATTACTCGTAATTGTAGTCGAAATATTATCTACGTAAAAACTTAGAAGTTCTAGATAAATCATAGCTCTTTCCTAATGCGATTGGAAAGGGAAACGCGTCGATGATAATTCAGCCATAACGCATAGACAGAAAGTGATCGAGATCGCTTATAATCGCGACCCGTATATAGACGGCGGCGCACTCGTCCACAACTATTTTCTACGAAGGGGAAAGAAGAAAGTTTGATCGCCGTAAGTGCCATTATCATGAGAGATTACTTTCGACGCGATTTTTGCTCCGGTCGAGAGCTCTGATACCATCGTCGTGATGTTACGCTCTTAAATTCCACGCGCGTCTTGCCCGCTGGAAGCAGGACGTTATTCTTAGGAAGCACAATCATATCAATTTCCCGAGTCATTAAATTATTTATGCCTTTCTCTGTCGAGGGACTATATGTGGCGAAAGTCCCGTAAGTACTTTCGAACATCGTTCTTATTGTCACAATCGAGCCCATGAAAATCATAAGATATAAAAAGTAGCAAAATGATCATTTATTGATAAACGGCAGATAACTCTAATACCAAGCGTTTCAAAACTTTCCTTTTGCTGGAAGATATTGAATATTACATATCGCACAAAAAAAGATTTTTTCGATGTAAATATTTAGTTCGTGAACTATTAAAGAGAATTAAATAATTTTTTAACAAAATAAGTTTTAAGATATTTATAATTCTTTATTTTCCTAGTAGAATCAAACTAATTTAATTTGAGCAAAAATTAATGCAAATATTAAGCTATTTTTAAATAATTCAATTTAAAATTATAAACTTACAATAGAAAGTAAATATTATATCACATGTACATAAACTAAAGTTCTTATCATAGCTTCACGCTTGGTTAACATTTCCTCGGTGCATCGGAATGTATCGTCTCACGAGAAAGGAAAATAGGTCGTTCGGATATTAAGCAATGAAACTGCACGTGCACCGAAAGTTTCGCAAGAGCAATGAAAAAACGGCTAGGACCATTCTGCCACAGGCCGAATGATATTGCGCGATAAATCATTCTTCATTTGGTCGCAAAAATATGAGAAGAGAAGAGAAAGAGAGAGTGAGGGAGGGAGGAAGAATAGCTCGCGTGCTGCAAAAATAGTAATGTAAAAACTTACCTTGCTGGCGTGCGGTTGGACTGACTGTTCGTGCGAGAGACTGCTGCAAATCGGCCGAGAAGGCAGCCTGCCGTGTTTTGCTCAGATATAACTGCAAAAGGAAACGAATTATGTGAAATTATTCCTCCCACGTCAATCCTAATTTATAAGCGAAGCATTTCTTTAATTGCTTGTACTATATTAAGAACGAGTTTTGTAATGCGGAAAGACAGATGTGTCGTGACTAAAGTCGAGCCTAAGTGCGCTATTTTGAATTATAAAACGAGCGAATAATTCACTTGTAAGCAGCAAATGACAACGTTCGAATCCATTATTTTGATCGCTATTATTAGGAGTACGGACATTGTAAGTGAAGTGTCATTCTGTGAAATTAATACGATTTCTTGAGAGAAAACGTATAAATTTAGCATAATATCCAATTCAACACGCAATGATAAAATATCAATCACATTGCGTACAAATAACTGGGACACATATTGTTTTCTATTTATGCATATATCTTAATTTTAATTGTATATATACTTATATAATTTATTTGTAGTCATCACCAAGTAATATATGTTATATTTATAAAAAATTGTATTTTTTACGCTTGTAATGTATACATTGTATCGTAATTAATGAAGTAAGACTGCCGTCTTAAGATTCAATTAATCAACAATCGTAATTGCAACTATCGAGAAGAGACACGACGCGTCCTCGCAATTGTCCGAAGCTCGTTTCGGAGAGGACTGGAGTCGCGGCTCGTATCGGAGAGATTTGGCATCCCGATCACGTGCTGAGGCCAAGACATCCCCTTTAATATTAGGACCAAATCGGACTGACTCGCTTCGGTATAAAATAAAGGGCTGACATGCGAGCACAGCGGGAGAGCCGAGCCAAGCTGAGGGAGAAACCGAAGCAGGATGGGAGCTCCGTGAGAGTAACGGAGAGAGGCGTGGAAGACAGGCGAGGGAAGGGTGGCTTCACCACCGCGGTGAGGGATGACTGAGCGAGTCGGTTAAACGGGCGTCTTCTTTCATAAATTTGGAGGGCGCCCCCGGATAAAGGTTTAGAATAAATCGTTCGGCCTGTTATCCACTCCGACGTCGGCGGATAACGCCAGACGAGAGCGACCCCGGATGGCTCAACAATCCCTCCTCAACCTTCCCGCATGATCACACGTTGTACCGCTTTGAGACGCGTATTTTGCACGTTTTCCATTTACCGTGAAAAATTTTAAGTTTCAATCAATATAATACTTTTTACTTTGTGCCAAAACAAAAAATATTCAATGTAAAAAATTCGATGAAAAGATTTATGGAAGATTCACGGAAGAAATCGCGTATCTTCTTGTAGTTACATACACTGTAATAAATTTAACAAGAAAATTGAATCTCTTAACAAAAATATATCTTTTGATATTTGTATCACATTTTACAAAATTATTATAAAAGAAAATTTCCTTCATTTGATAAAGGAAAAACTAAGAAATAATATAGCAAAAATGTGTACGCGTATATTGTGTACGATAACTTACTACACGCAAGGCTGACTCTAAAATGGCGAGCGTAATATGAAAGTTCAGGCGGGGGTGGCTAGAATGCTCATAAATACATCCTCGAAGATCGCACAAATCGCTCGTTCAAGGCCAATCCCCTTCGACATTCCCTGCAAGAGATACGGGAGGGAACCCTTCTTCGACCCGCGTAGAAATACGCACGGTGATACGGCGAGTATACGCGAGTTACATGCACGCACGCGTGTAACGTACACGAACGCGAGGTCCAAATGTATCATAGTGCAAAAGAAGGAAAATGATGGAAAAGGAGAGATAGAGAGAAGGGGGTAGGAACAAGCAAGAGCATACGAAGGAAGAGAGAGAGAGACGAAGAGGCCAAACCAGGCAGAAAGCCAGTCCAATTTCTCAAACCTGTCCAATCTGTGTCGTATGCAAAATCAATCACGCTCTACCCTGCCACACCGTCCTCCCCGGGAGCCCTGGGGGCCCCACAATTTTCAAATCCACCCGTAGCCGCGCGGTAATCCAACTCTTGAAGCAAAACTTCTCGCCGACCTAAGACAGAGTCCTGCTATCGAAGCATCTTTTTCGATCTATTCCGTCTTTCTGACGACCCGATGTATACATACACACGCCCGATATATAAGTGTGTAAATGTTTCAAATGTAGATTTATGAATACATTCGTTTTATTATACTGGCCAACATTGAGTTGACAAATAAATATTATGCAAGGAACTGTCCTTCTTAAATTTTAAGAAATATAATTTTTTCAACGTTTAATATTCAGAAAACTATCAAGACAAGACAATTACAGAACAATAATTAATGGTAACATCATTTTATAAACAATAAGTTTTAAATCATAATATTTTATAACAAAGATAAATACATAAGGTATAACAGCGACGTAAATTTTTTAAAATTATAATACGTATATTATTATGAAGACCATACTATCTCTCTCTCTCTCTCTCTCTCTCTCTCTCTCTCTCTCTTTCTTTCTCTCCAACAAAATGTATATCGACGAAAGAATAATACCCTTTGAAGCTGTATTGAGATGCACCCGTAATTCTGATCAACGTTATAAAGTTTATATTGAGCCTTTGAATCACGGTAATAATATCGTCGAGTGTGCTCAAAAGGCGAGTCGCGACGCGGAGGAAGACATTTTAAAAAGTAAAATTCAGAAAGTCATTAGGAACTATCGGCGTATCGGACGTTTGTTTCGCCGTCCCGTCCATTGATATGCATTACCTTCGATCGACAGCCGCGATCATTAAAGGGATCTAAGGGCGCTCTGTAAGGGTTTCAAGGCCGGGTGACCGCCTCGAAAAAGTAATTTGTCCTTTGGGGTACGAACTTCAAAGTGCACGCGGGACGAATGTCCCGCGTGCGGGTATGCTACAACAAGCGGCGTTCTACTTGCGCCCCTTTCTACTTGGCGCCACTGATCAGACTTGCTGATTTTTGCCGTCGCAACGTCGGCGTGGACCTTGTCCACCGGCGCCCGTCAAGGGCCCCGGCTGTCGGAGCTCTCAGCCCCCGAGAAGACGGAGAGAAGCGGGAGCGCGCCACACGAGGGGTGCGAAGAGTTTAGCATACGCATTTTGTACATTGAAATCCCGACACGTTCGTCCAACTTTAAATTGAAACTCGCCCGACACCCGCATCGTCTCTCGTCGATACTCGTCGCCGTCGCCGTTGCCGTTGCCGTCATCATCGTCATCGTCTGACTGTCTCGCGGGATGTCGTCGTGTTGACATTAAGAGATTACAGTCAAAAACGGGAAAATTTTTTAATGCTTGTATGGAAGACCAAAATAAATCTAATTATGTCGAAAAATAAATTTAATCTTAGATATTAATTTTCCTATATATGTTATGGATTTGTAAAAAAAACGTCATCTTTTCGCCATCTTTCATTTATTTTTTTATTAAAATAAATCACAATTTTTGATAAAATAAGTTCGAAATATTAAAGAATATTGAAAGGTTTTTTTAACATTTGGAAAAATAGAGTTATCTCGATTCAAGATTTTACTTTTATATATCATTAGAAAATATTAATTAAAAAACAAACTTATGTACGAGAAAATAATAATAAAGAAAATAAAATAAAAAAGGATTTTAAAAAATATATATATAGTTACAAGATTGAGGATAAGTAAAACAAAACAAAAACAATGCTTAATGATTGATTCTATTGACTAAGATAATATTTCCTCAAAATAATTATGGTCTTTATTTATGCACGATAAAGACGCGGAAATTATTATCGTTACGACAAGAATATGATGCACTGCTATTCGCACGACGCAGAGTTTAAATGACGCCGTATATTACGATTTCCCAGGCTGATACGACACAATGGATGCCAATGTAATAGTACAAAATAATCAACTTCGCCTCAGCGAGTTTCCAAATCTTGTCGCGTGACATTACGCGTAGGGATGATAGTGAGAGATCGGGCATTTTTAATTAAATAATACTAATCACAGAAGGGGCAACCCTCCTGCGCGCAGGCAAATCTCATCTCGTTCTGCTCCTGGACCATCCCCTCCTCACGAAGCCTCTATCTTTTACTCCGTCCCGCCAAGCTTCTTCTCTTCCTTGGACCCGCGAATCGTCTCTCTTTTAGACTTCGAATTGTAATTAACATTTGGTTCTCCCATTAGTGTAATTAAAGTGCCATTCCATAATCTAGGAGGCCGAGAGAAGAGAAGAGGGGCACCTTATCTTTCAGACTTCAGCCCCGTCTGCGGGGGTCGTTTTAACCCCCGCTGGGCGCCTCCAGCCCCTTTCCGGGTCTACGCCAACCGTCGGTTGCCCGTAGCTTCCTTCGGTGATAACTCCTTTCCGCGAGAGAACTCCCCCCGTCGTCGGTGGGAGAGAAAGAAAATCGCGACGGGGAAAAGAAAAACGGTGATTAAAACGTTTGGAAATCCGATATCGTATCTCCGCGTGCCGAGTCGTCTATTCGAGATCGCGCGTACGCAAACCGATTTCGCGATTTCCGTTTCCTTAAAGGAGAAAACTTAACATTATCAGAAATTTAAAGTAGATATTTACGTCGATCTATATAAAATATTCGGTACATATACTATATAAGTATCCTTCGCGTGTCTATTAATATTTTTAGAAAACCTATGATTTATTGTCGCTGAACTATTTAACATATTTGTCTAAATATTTAATAGTTTCCATAGCATAGCCTCAAAGATATTCTCAGGTGGCGAAGATGCAGAAGATATTTTACAAAGATAATCAGCAGAAGGTATCACTTCCAGATTGGGGCTTCACCGAGTCGCACGAGGTCGAACAAAATGATAAAAATAAAGGGCAAGATGAAGAGGGTGCCGGCAGTGGTAAAATAAAAAAAGAGCAAAGAGATAAGAAAAGGGCTGCCTGCGTTGACATTTTCCGGTGGTTGAGTTAATAATGCGCACGGCACACAACCGCGTCGGGCGGGGATGGATTCACAAAGTGCCATCATAAAGAGGTACGGATGTGTTTATTCGGGAATTTGCCTTTTTCCACCGTTTTCCCCGCTCAACCCGGATGCCATGAGATTTTTATCTTATTTTTCGACGACGATCCCGCCTGGGGATTTATATACTTTCGGCTCTGGATTGAAGAGGAGGGCGTGTGAGCGACAGAAGAAAACAAAGGACGGAGAGAGGCGGGTAGACACCAGACGAAGAAGTAGGAAGAATCACGATGCAATTATTTTCGTTCCAGCTCGTGAACGGATTTTAAGACCGTCCGATCGCTGAACCGAGAAGGAAAGGAAAAACGTAGGAAACCTGAAGGCCAGAAAAAAAGGATTAACCTCGTCAAGTGGGAGAATCCGTGACAAAGACGTTAAAGTAGTCGTAGGGGATGAGATATATTGTTCCGAAATCTGGGGTGAAATGCTCACATCGTCGAGCATCATGGGACGGCGAGACACTAATGGCATTTTTATTATTTCTCTCTGGAGCCCTAAAGTAATGGGGCGCCTGTATGGTCCATTGGACACGTGACAGGGTTGACAGCTTCTCACCTTTTCTACGTCTTTCCACGACACGACGATTTCCTGCGACGCGAGCATGAGAGAAGCCATGCAACTTGTATCTGAACCAATAACTTCTCTTTACATTATTACCAGTCCAAACTCTGATTATTTCCTTCTACTATTATCTTCTAATATTTACTCCTTGCAGCCATGTAAGACTAAATTAATTGAACCAGGCTTATTAAAAATGTTAGCATCTTTTTAAACATTACGATTTTTTATATTTATATCCAATATCAAATATATGTTTCCAACTAACTTTTTTATTTTAAAAACGTTTATAACAAATAAACATAGGAAAATACATTTTACATTTATAAAAAAAAATGCAAATAATTTTGACATACATTAGTGAAATATATATTCGTTCTCTGCAGTCGTTTTCAAAATACCTAATGCCGCAAGATCGCAAATCATAAGTAACTCGCCGCAACGTACGAGCCATTGCCGTTCCACGTACCCACGAAGCCGTTGGGCTTGTTGGGTTTTGATGAATGAGCCTCACATAAAGCTGAAGTATGGTAAAAGCCGCCGTGGCTACCGCCGTAATATTCTACCCTGGGAGCTTTTAGAATCGCTAATGACTAATGGCACCAAAAGGAGCCCCCTCCAATGGATGTTGCCTCGGTTCACGGATTAGCGTTTCGTGTGATTCCATCTCGAAATTTTTGATCTCGTCATTCAAGGATACGAACCCGTCTTGCTGATGCGATCCTTTCATTTGCTTTTACTCCTCATATACAAATTTCCTTCTGTAATTTGTAATTTGTCATACAACATGTAATAGAAAAGAATTTTAAAATAAGAACAACGTTACATAATAAAGAAGTAAGCAATTATAGTAGACTAGAAAAATATCTTCATATTTAAATACACACATGTGACTTATTTTTTATATTAACTTGAAAATCAATTAAAAACACTAACCGGTTCCTGTTTTTGATCATAATATTAAGTCAAATAAAAATTTTATATCTTTTATACTTCAAAGTTTGATTATTAATTTTTATTTTTTACGTATTATCCATTCTCTTTCTAATATACCTAATATTGATTTCAATTCCTTTTTCTCGAAATAGAACACAACGTTTTCAACATCGCATAAATATTGCACGTGCGCGTCAGGTACCACCAGCAGTCAGCGAGAAGTTAGGGTTCGTTCAAGTATTATGAGCAGCCACGAAACATCGTGCGAAATAGGCAGCAAGCTTAGATGGAGCTTACGATTGCTCGTGGACCGAATGGCTAACGAGCGGGAAACGATGAGAGATCTCGCACGAGAAAGAAAAAGCAAGAGACGGTGGATGCCAGAGGGTTGCCAGGTCCAGAGGTGTAGATCGGGACAGGGGTAACGAAAGGGGGAGCCAAAAAGTACTTTAATATACGGCAATCCCCTTGGCTTGGAGCTCGCAAACTCGGACCGAGCAGCTCTCCGTCCGCCTCCGCGTATTTCTCTCCGCGTTTCGTCGCCACGTGGCTTCCGATGAAATTTGGCATCTTCCACATGAGCCGCCTTTGATGCCCGCTACTCCCATTCTAATTGCGGAAACCCGTCGCAATCGGCTTGCAAAAGTCGCAAAATGAAAATCACGCGAAGCCCACATGCAACAGCCGTAATAATTTCTATGGCAAAAATATTAGAAGCTATTTTTTTATACAATTGTTTTAACTATACTGTGTTAATAACTTAGAAATGTCAGAAATATTCCTTTTACCGAAAAATCTCGAAACCCAATTGCGGAGAAAGAAAGACGACGGTGCGAAATCGCAAAATTGCGTAAACGTGCACATGTGGCTGCCTGAAAAGAAGCTAATCTGTTTATCCTGAATAATGGAAGTAAATGAACGATTCTATACAGAGTGAAGCGGGCCAATAATTGAGAAGCAACGGGGACAGAGAAGCACCAATCCCTCGCTCGTTCTTTCTTCTCTTTTCCTTGCCAGCTGATCACGCTTCTCCGCGGTTAAGTCCCATGAGAATCCAACACCAACAAGGAACTATCTTGTGAGCGAACCAGTCATTTATCCTTTTATCGAGCTCCCCATTTCTGTCGGGCGACGGACTTTAATGAGCAACGACTTCTTGTCGACGAACAAATGCGAAAAAATTAAGTATTCCCTTGCAACAATTGTGGCGTTTTGCAAAAAAAAAGTAATCCAACAGTAGTATACAATCGCAACGAGGTGTATAACATTTTTTTTGCATTTTTAATTGTTGTTCTTGCATCGTGATCTCATTAATTTTACGTTTATCTTCGATACTCTCGCCCTGAATTTCGCGCAGACTTGCTTAACAAGATTTACCGCTAATCACCGTCAAGAAACCGTTCGCGTGTAATTTGTTTATACCCCGACCATATTCACCCAGCCATAACTCCTTGACCCTATCCGGCCCTTCGTTCTGCGAACGTTCACGTGCGGCGCCAGAACCTCGTCGATTATCGCGTCCGCCCTAAGAGATTTCCTTGGAGGAAATCAAAATTACGACATTCTGCACGGGATCGTATCCACGCAAGCATAATTATAAGAAAACACTGTAAAAGCTGTGTAACTACTTCAAATGTACCGACAAATCTCGTATTTTTACATATATATTTTTTTTTTAACTACAAATTTTATTTTTTTATATTGTCTTTAAATTTTAGTGTTTAACGTTAAAAAATTTATAAATATTTTCGTTTTACCTCCAAGATTTATTGCTTGCAAATGCTCAGTTGGAATCGTCACAGTTATTGCGCATTGTCGCGTTGGAATACATTTTCGCGACGCCTTCCAAAGACGTCTGTCAGGTCGTACGACGGCGCTAACTGAAGCTGTTGCAAGGTATTGGGAACGGGGATCCCGGACTTCTCTTTAACCCGCGGCGGGGCGTAAACGGCGTAAAAGCGGCACCACCCCCTTATCTACATATCAAAAAGGCAATCCGGGGAACTCGCTTATGTAAACGGCGTGGGTGGCTCCGTGTCCCGACCGGGGATGAAAAGAATTTCGAAATCCGCGCGCTAATAAACCTGCTCTCTGGCACCGCGTCGACCGCCGCCGCGCCGTCGAGGGAGGTCCTGACGAGGTATTCGTGGGGTTAAGCTCTTTAAGCCGCGGATTAAGCGAGGTGGCACGAGAATTTAAAGTTCCGCCAGGCCGACGAGGTCCGAGGCAAACTCCGGCACGTATATCGCACAGATACAGAAGTTGCGATCAAAAATATATTAACTTTCGGAAAATCGCATACATGTCTTCCCGAGCAAATATTAATTTCCTCAAAAAATCCCAAAACATTTTTGGAAAGATTCAGACATTTCCTTAAAGTAAAATAGATTCGTTATTTTTACAAACAAACAAATTTATTCTATTATTCTACAAAAATCACGAAAAGATCAGTTCAGAAATTTTCCAATGCAAATTGCATCCTCATGAAAATAAATCTCAAAGAAGTTTACTTTAAAAAAAAAAAAAAAAAAACATTAACACAATTATAAGGTTAAAGTTTAAAGTTCGTCCACCCTCGCAGTACCTTTTCTCTTTCATAAGGATAATAAGGTATTTAAAAATACTTAAAGCTGAGACAATAATACGCGCACGATATTTTTGCAGCCCACTGCGACCCCACCGAATCCTCGACCTATGAAAACGTCAGGGACCAGCAATCACGGTGGAAAGAATTTAATCAGCTCAAGGACCAGCGAGCATTTCCAGGCGAGAGAATTCTCCAGCCTCCTCGCCTCTCTGCACTCAACTCATCTTCGATCCATTCCCGTCCCCATGATGCTAAGAGAGGATAGGTATATATATATCTCTCTCTCATACTACCAACTCTCGCCTCTAATTCGAACGTTCGTCAGGCTGCACACACGAGCCATTATGTGGCCGGTTCTCATTAGCATTTAATGCCGGCGAAACTTTGATTTGCCAGCGGTCGAAGAGGCCGTCCACTCATACCGATTACAATTTCCGTTTAAATTCGCGAGCATACCTTATAAAGCTCTCGCTCTTGCCAGCCATGGCTGATTTGGAGTAACTATTATTTCGTTCAAAAGGGTTTCGAAATCGGAAAGACACGGACTTAGGCAAAGTAGATATTCGTTAGCCGCTTAATTGGGGAATAACCTCCGCTCTTACCGCGACGTTATTCCTGTAATTTCGGAGAATTAAGCGCTTTGTGCTAAATTATTGGACACGAAATACGATAATTGGAGATGAATCGCAGAGATATCAAATATTGCTGATAATTTCAAACATTATTGCTAATATTTAACTTGAAAAAGATCCCTTTAATAACTTTCAAAAATAGAATACGACAAACGATAATAAATGATAGTAATATTTGATTTGCTATTTATTATCTTTTTAAATAAAACGCTTAGAAAAAAAGTAGTGCAAGCACACTCAGTTTGTCAAAGAAAACAATTGCATGCTTATCTAAATATGATTTACATCTCTGATACTTCACGTATATTCTTTTCTAAATTAATCTCTCAAGTCTTTTTAATCTATAAATGTCAACATCATTAAAATTAATTAACCCTGTGAATACCGATGACTTGAGAAATAGACTCCGTATCCAACACAGACTATATAATTTAATTAATATTCCTGCTTCGATTAAATCCCAACCTGCACGTGAGCCTTGAGCCTGATAAGCGATTAATCCTGCACGGCCCCGATAAGACGATGCCACGAGACAAAAGGGTATATAGGTGGTAAGGTAATATCCAACGTCGCGTTGCGCGAAACGAGCCAATTAAGTGGACCCTACGAAATTGATTTTTAATTGAACCGACAAAACCGATGACGTTAATAACTGAAGGTGTAGCACGAACAGTTAATCAAATTTTAACCGCAGACTGCTGGAAATAATACGCCGCGGCCCCCTAACAAAAAGTTTCGCGACTAATTAACACGTCTGTCTACACCTGATATATTAATTACAGTCTGGCGACGATGTTTTGGACACTTCATACATTATATTGAGAACGAACGTACAATTATATCATTACAAAATGGAGCCTTTAGAGCATCCGAGTACAAAAACTCGGCGGCAGCAAATGCTACCGTCGCGTCGTAAAATGTACAAATATACACGTCATTTTCCTACTGTGCGAAAGACAAGAAATTATGTTCTCGAGCAACACTCGATGACGAGAAACAGAGCGGCGTAAAAGGAGCGTACATAAACGAGCGAAACATCCTCGTAATTTTACTTAGCCCGAGACGTTTCCAGCCGGGTAGCCGGGTCTCGCAGTCCCACCATCATCATCCTATCGCCACGGAAACCCTAAGCCCCACTCGCCCGCCTTTCGCGGCTAATGTCTTTTCTGTGTCGCGCTAGTCGTCGTCCCCTGACACAGCGCCGACGGAACGTCCTGCCGAGGCATTATCCTATTTCGCGAGCCATTCTCCCGTCGACGTCGGACTCGCGCGGGTATAACGAATAACGAGTAAGTCCCTCCTTGTGGAATTCACTCCCGGGTCCGAAGATACTATCAGCGTATCCGTGCTTAATGACGAAACCCCGCGCAATCTGACCTTCATTCACGCACGTACATTGTAGCGCTCGAATTCACGAACTTCCAGCACGAGTTAGTGCAGACCCGTTAATTGTTATGCGCCGCGCATTACGCCGCGCGTAATCACATCCGCTCCCGCAATCATTTCGTTATTCATTCTGCGATCTCTGCGGAACGAACGAAAACCCGCTGTGTTACGTATTGTCTTTTACAAATGATGGAAATTATTTCTATATCCCAATGTATTCTTTTCAAATTATAATAGCCTCGTTTATTTGTAGAAACCAAATTTAGAACATTTACTCGAATTTCTTCGAATTCAATTTACTTTTCTAAAATTGTTCTCTTATAGAACGCAATTAAAATTACGTCAAAAATATAAATTAGAAATATTAACAGTTTGACTAGTGTTATAAGATGATATCTTTTTTCTCAATTTAGAATTTTCTTTTAAAAACGGCAACGGATATAAAAAAATGTCAATTTTTTCATGTATTAATAATTTTGTATTATTTTGAAATTTTTCTCATAGAACATAACAAAACACATCAAGCAATACTATGTAGACAATCTAAGTTAAATCAGTAATATGATTATATTACAGTAGGAAAAGGCAAACTCTATGCAAAAGAAGGCCATGAGGAAAATCAATTTTTGCACCCACACAGTGTCCGTATCATTACAAATCATGAAATGCCTACAAGACTGACAATCACGATGACTAACTTACGCGACTTTTCGAGATTAAAGACTCAGTTGCCTGACGCCTCGTAATACAGCGAGCGGTGGAAGCCGACACTGCATCACGCGGTAACGTAAGAACCGAGCAATTTGTTGGTATCAGGTGCGCGGGCTATCTCAACTCGTAAGCCCCCGGTTTCGTCCTCTGCCGGCAATTAACTCCATTACCACTCTGTAACATCGTAGGCCAGGCTGCCTGCCACGCGAAGTGTGCGCAACTTGTTAAGCCTTTGGGCTCCGGACTTTAGGCCCTTCGGAGCCCGAAGGGACGCAGGATAAGATCGTGTGACGACGCTCGCGTTATGCTGCGCCAACGAGACGTTTCGAGTAATATCAATGGAATCAAAACTTTCTCTTCGCGTTTTCTCATTTGCAGTAATGATAATAAGACAACTCGACAGAGACCATGTAGAGTAAAATTAAAGTCGGACCTCTCTAGGAAACTGTTAACGCGAAAGATACTGATATAAAATGTTATTTAACTATACAATTCAACCGAAATAAAAAGTAATTGATATATCTGAGCAAGAAAGAAAAAGTAATAAAGCTAATACTCATATATTTAAAATCGCATACAAACATACATCGCATTTTGTAAATAAAGTTGCAAAATGTCTTACTTTCGTAAACCAATGACCCATTATACCGTCCGGCAAAAGCGATGATACATATCCGCATAATATTAGTGTACCGAGAGGGACGACAACTGGGACTCCTGCGTCTCGCAAACGTACGAGCCCCCCTGAGTGCGCCACTGTCATATAACTCTGTCAGTTCAATTCACATATTCATAGGGAAATAGCAAGGCGAAAGGTAGAAGAGTCGGCTACTTGGGGGGTAACGCGCGACTCCGTGTGACTGTATTGTGTGTGTGTGTTTGCATGTATATGTCACGATTGCCACCGGCCGCGACCTCATGCATACATCACGGACAGAAAGTGATGGAACGCACCCGCGGCACCCTGGGTCATCTCACAGCGGCGAGACCGTCACCCTGACTGATTGCCAACTCCCATGCCAGACTGCGACGACGACGACGACAACAACGACGACGATGATGACGACGAGAACGACGACGACGACGACGACGACGACGACGAGAAGGGCGACTTCTCTCGACCGCCGCTATTCCGTCACATTGTCGCGGTTTCAGAAACGCGCGGAAGGTGTTCCGTAAATCATGAGACTACTGCTAGATCATGTTGAAGATTAATGACAACTGGAACAGCCGTCAGAGCTAGCCTCGTACTCGTACGTCTATGTCCCTGTTATATGTGGGTTGTGTATAAGAATATGTAGTCACTGGAGGAAATGCGCTCGATATATTAGCATCCCGTACTAATAATAATACTCTATAAAATAATAAATCGCAAAGCTAGTTTAGAGTTGCTATAATTAATAATAACAAACTGGTATATTATCTTATTTATATGATTTATATATAAACTTAACAAATGACAACTTATTGAATGAATTTATTACTACTCACTAAATCGTGTATATTGTTTAATCTCTAACATGTACCAAGAATTTAGCCTTTTAATAGATGATTCGTTGTAATATTAGATTACACAGTCTTAAAATAAAAAGATCAATGTATACCGTATACGTATATACCTACATATCTCCGTTTAAAGATCGTGAACGCATGGCAATGTTTTTGACACATCAGATGAAACAATGTAATTAATGCTGATTAGCTAATACCAAGATGTTGTGATTCGCAATGAAGCTCAACGTAACTACACCAAAACGTCGCCGTAGAACGCGATGCTGCCGTGAGCAAAGAGGCGGAAGGCAGTAACAGAGAAGACGATGTAGTGTTTACGAGGCAGCATTAGATGGATGTAGTCAACGCGTAATTGCTACCGACGCGACAGCTCACTTCCTGCATCTGGCAGCTGCCGACGCCTAACATTTGTTTTGACGAACGCAGTTACATTAATTAGCGACTCTTACTTCCAATATTCGTTTGAAAAGCAAATATTCTAATATCCCCTAAATTTTTAATTATGTTTCATATGTAAATATATAAACTTAAACACATGTATCTTTACATATTTCTGTCATAAGAGAAGAAAGCAATTTGTATTATTCAACCGTTACGGTAATCCCACTCTGGGAAATTTTCGCATTTCCTGGCCATCATGACGGAGAACGCAGGCCATTTGACGCTCGCAAATATTTGAGATGCGCGATAACAAAATTCTTATTCCGCTTCGATGACCGTCAATGGTCAGAAGCCGTTTTTGGGGCTTCCTTCTCGAGACCCACAAGTGACCATTGCGAAAAGGGTGTTCAAGAATACGCGACGGAGCGCGCCAGGGAACGGGACAGGACGGGATGGGTGGAAAGGCAGAGGTCGAAGGGATGGATCGAGGTCTAAGCACGTTCTCACCCTTGGCACCGCTCGTGAGGACCCTCGGAGGGCCTAACGAGCGGCTTTGTCATTTCTATATGTCCCGTACCGTTCTTACCGCGTGCGTTCTCTGTCCGACGCTGTCTCTTAATGACGGTTGCCAATACTGAAGCACGTAAATAGGTGCGGGCCTACCGCGTCGCAGCTATGCGGGACAAGCATGGGGTACATGCTCGCTTACCGTCGTTACGCTCTTGAAGACCGCGTTCGCATTCACACGTGCCGCGTTTGAATCCGCGGACACTTTGAATGCGTATTAGTGCTAATTTCGGGAAAGGACAGACTTGCATTAGTATTAAGGCTTGCGGCGGGACCTTGGACGATTTGGCGGAGCTTTCACAATCAGTATGTAGGAGTTTACCTCTTTGACGACCACAGTTAAAATTATAAAGTCGCATAAACATTGCACTTACAACGCAACAATTAACTTTTCTTATATCTCAGTATAAAAAAAAAACACCAAATTCACGGTTCATATATCTTATTATTTTTTACTGATAGTTGGTTTGTAAAAAAAACAGTTGTTTTTTTACAAGCTAAGTATCAGTAAAGGAAAATGTATTTAAATTCTTGAAGTTTGAAGAATTACCGAAAGATATATAAATCTGCGTTTCATCGAAGACTAAAATATATTTCAATTGTATACTTCAAAATAATTTGACGCAAATGTTCGAAGGAAGTCGTTTTTCTTAAAAAGACGAGGCTGAACACTGTCTCCAACAGGAAATGCTGATTAGCATCCGGTAGAAGCAAACTTTCTGAGTCGATGCCGCGCGCGTTCGCGTCTGCCTCAAGATTCTAATGGATTCTCATTTAAATAGAAATCTCCCGCCGATACAGGGAGTTTGGGGATACGTACGACAGAATAGAAGGACGGTCAAAGTGTGTTTGCTAGCCGAGTAATGGCCACGAAGGGTCCTTCTCCGTATGGTCCTCCGTGGACAGGGTCACCTAAAGATGAATGCGTGGAGAATGGCCGAGCAAACAAGCCAACTTCAAGATATAAGCCTTCTATGGAATTTGTCCTAATCACGTTTTCCCATGTACCATATATGTACGAATTTACGAAAGTAACGGGTAATACAAGCGTATCAAAGAATTTTAGCGATAAATGCTTACAATTTTAGCACACAAAATTAACAAAAATTAAAGGTAAATCTGTAAAGTAATCAAACAACGTAAAATTAAGATATTAAAAACATAGCGCACTAATTATATTTGTATTAAAAAAAGATTATTCCAAATGGGTCAAACAATCCATAAATAAAGAGCACGACGACAATTCTACGTAACGGTTCCCTACGTAACGCTGCCCGTGGCTTTTTCCTGCCGTAGAATTTTCACTCCATTTCGCGAGCACGTCACTTCCTGCCAGAGTTCGTATCGTTCTCCCGACGAAGAGAGCACCGCAGTGCCCTGTATACATCTACATTGGTACGTTCGGTACAATGGCGTCCATGGTCAGTCGACTGGCGATACTTTACATGCAAACAGAAAGCGTTACATCTCCCTGGCCACCAGGCGAGGAGACAGTAAATTTTCAAAACTGCCGACGCCAGTCCAGGCCTTATCTCTGATTCGCCTTTGTCCTTCTTCCGTTCTTTACGCTCGTCACTATTCGGTCCAAATCGAACAGAGCGCACACCCCTAACGTTACTGACAATAAAACCTAAATGACAAAAGAGAAGCCGATTTTTTAAATTCTATAGCTATCTAATCTTGCAATAATTTATATAAATTGACTCTCTGATTAATGGTACGTGTCGTTTATTATATTCACAACATTACTAAATTAATATAACATAACTTTTTTCATAAATATTAATTCGTAAATTTAACGAAGCTATCCATTCATAATATAATAAATTACCCGCATAGAGCTGAGTGACAATGTCGTATGCACAGAGATTTTCTAAAATCACTGCTCTCGATGGTTGCACCGGGTACAAAACTGAGGAAGAGAACAGAAGGACACGGAATCAAATCAAAGTTGGAAAAGCAACTCGGAGTGGAATGTGAGAGAAGGAGAAAGAGCTCGATCGTCGAAGTAAGCGGAGAAAAAGAGCAAGTAAGAACGAAAGAAGACGAGGAGGACATAGAAGGGGCACGGAAGAACGGCTGGCTGGCTGTTCTCGCCGATCAAATTTCCAGAATGGTTCGAGCTCCATTAAACAGGTCCTACTTTCGCTCCTGCAGTGAGCGAGCTTGACTAACCCATCGCAAAACGTTCGACGAATGCCCCCGTGAGCCTGCAGGAAGATAGTTCCCTCCTCCTTCTCTCTTCCTCCACCAGTTTTCTCCGACTTCTTGCGGCCCGGAAAATCGATCCACGGATCACCCCCGGGAATCTCGCACGATTGAGCTCGATCCTTTGTCTCACTGGTGCACCCGTCCGTCTCAATGACACCAGCTCCCAAAATAAGAAATCCCGGACGCGCTTTTAGCGATCGGATTTGAAATTGCCGACTACGATCAGTACGAATCACTGGCGCAAGCTCGAGAAACTGGCACGAGAAAGCCGAATTCGCGCTACATGACACACGCAATTCGATTACTCTCACCTACGATTATTTTCGCGCCCTCGATTATTCTACGCTTTTATAGCTATTTACAAATTAGTCAATTACAGAAACTTATGTGAGCAAATTTATTTTGACAACAACGTCACACGTCTGATAGAGCATATGATATCCTACTGATAATCCGCAATCTCAAGTATCAACAGCGATACTTTGCCGCTTGTTACCTTACCTATCCTATGACAAGAAACTCTTCGGGGGAGCGGGCTTTCAAACTAAGGGCTTACGTTTACCTTTGCGGCGGGCTCTGATAACTGCCAAGGATACCGCCTCACCTCGAAAGTTTGTCTACCGGCGTTATCTTGCGCCGTCGCCATCTTCGTCGCCGTCTTCTCTCGGTATCGACAACTCGTCTTACTTTGCCTCCATATTTCCCCGGTCCAATATCCGCATTGTCTCGTCTCGTCCCGTCTCGTCTAAGTCTCTCCACGTGTGTCTAAACTCATCTCGTGAATCCCCTCCTCCTACGCCCTCCCCCCCTCGGTGCCCCTTCCTTCTGTGTTACTCCTCAGTCGCTTCTTACTCGAGTTTGCGCCCGAAAATCAGTCTCCACCCTTGCCTACCAACGGGTCTTTGCCCCAGGATAGGGCTATCAAATGCACGTTGCGTCTTCTGACTGAGCCAAGACATCGCTTATAATCCTGGACCAATAATCCCCCCCTCCCGCTCAAACACATACTTCGTACAGATATTTCTTAGACTAACCAAATCGATATATTCAATTTTTGAAATACGTCACGCTTAAATTACTACTGCAAGATTGTTAATAACTATTACACAATTTCTATAAATTTAATCTATAATTATTTGACATCCCAACTTTATAACCAGAGAACAGAAATAATTCAAAAATAATTTAAATTATATTAAATGTCTTTTAGATATAGTACGTCGCTAAATACGGATCAATGAAATATATATAGGTAACATGAGCTATAATAGGATCTCTTGGAGATGCTTTAAAAGAAGCCGTCTTTTACGATGATCCCAAAAGTAGTAAGGCATCGATGACTCGTGCCGTGTAAAGAGTTTATCGAAGAAGAAGGCCGTTAAGGGTAAAGGGTGGTTTGTGAGCACGGTAGAAGCGAGACGGAGAAGCCTAGCGGGACAATCTCATCTCGATCCCATCGTACATCGTGCCACCCGAGGCCCTACATCTCCGACGACCTCGTCCTACGTCCCTCTAAGGGACCCGTACACCCTCCAACGACTCTACCATTCTGCCAACCCCTCCCACCCACCATCGCGTAGGTACACCGGGTCCTGCGACCCTCGACGTGGCAAATTGAGCACACTCGCCCCTCACCAAGGAGGAAGAGAGAGCGAGCTACGTTACGAGCGATATATGTGGACTATTCGACAGACAAACGACCCTCTCTCCCTCCTTCAAACTTCTGTCGCGGGGCGCGGCCTTTTTTCTCTCTCTTTCTCTTTCTCTTTCCTGCGACTTTCTACTTGGAATTGTCCGGACGGCGAGGTAAACAGATAATGACGATCGCAAGGAACGTCTCGATTCCAACTGAGAATGGAACGCATTCACATGAAAGAGCCGTTAAAAGTTTCACTCGCTAAAGATATCAGAATACCCAATGTCCTAAATAAGCTTGTGTGATCGATAAAATAAATGTTAATTGTTTTATAAAAAGCGAGCAGATAAAAGACTCTTTTCACGTGATTCTCTGTGTCGGATAACATATGTATCCAAACTTGGTGATGACAGCTAGAGTAAATTTAATAGAAACATCTCCATTGTCGGCAGAATATTTTGTGTCACAAAGAGATTCAAAGAGGACAACAAAATAAAAAAAGTGTATTCTCGCTATATAACTCTGCATATTTTAATAAAATTCTACATTCTCACTGCGTTGGAAAAGCTAATTCTGCAATGACGTCGTACTCGTAAATGTTGCAACAACAAGAAAGTTTATCACGAGTTTATTGCGAATTAAGTAGCGAGAAGGCGAGCGCGAGAGCGGCGGCTAGAAATATTCTGGAAGCTTTTCATAAATACTGAACGACACCCAGGGCGAATCCAGACGCGCTGGTAGCACCCCTGAATCAGGCTCATCTCGCGCCAGCGCGCGGCGGTTTTCGCCCGGGTCTAATAAAGGGTTAATTAATACGCTTTAAACCGTCGCTCTCGAAAGGGGTGGCCGGGGTGCGACGCGACCTACAAAGCGCTCCGCGCTGGATGCGAGAGAAAGAGGCGGACGGCCGTCACTTTCACACCGTCTCGGATCAAATCGAATCGCTAGGCGTTATCGCGTGAATCCCCTTCTGCGAAACCATGCAAAACGAGAAGAGAGATAGAGCCGGAATAAAAAATAAAGAAACGTAAAGTGCGCGTCCTCTCACTTTCCAAATAATGTGCGGTAAACTTGAAAATGGTATTAATACAATTAATCAACATTAATTAAATTCAATTCTTTTCTTCTTTATATGTCGTAGATATAAATAATAAATTTAGATTCAAATTCCGTCTACAATATTCGTCTGAAATAAGGCAACCACGATTTTTAAGGACGATGATCGACAAGATTATTAAGGATTCCAATGTCAGACGATGACGGAATTGGGAATTATTGTGCAGTGTACGCGCTCACGTGGAAGATCCCGGTGTAACTACTGAAGGATGCGTAATTATCTCACCGGTGTGACACGGGGAACGACGCAAGGCCGTATAAAGTCGGCAACGTTACCGGTAAATCCGTACGGCGCGGCGTCGTCCACAGACGGGAGGAAGCAACGAGACGTCTCCTCCTCGGTAAACCCAATTTATTTCGTTCCGGGCAAAAGGGAGGTGAGAGCGAAACGAGAAAGCCCTTCTTCTCGGGGTGGGCGCCAAACGGTGATGCCACCGGCGACTTGTGAACCACTTGTCGCTGTTACGGCCCCATAAATTCACGGTGCCGCCGACAACAACGACGAGGACCTGAGTCACATTCTCGCTCTCTCTCTCTCTCTCTCTCTCTCTCTCTCTATCTCCCCCCCCCGTCTCTTCCTCTTCTCGTCCGGGTCGCTCGTGTTCGGACATCTAGTTACTTAGTTGCAATCCGAACTTAAGATAAACGGACGTAAGATCGCTAGATTTCAAATCGAAATCAACATGTATATTTCTCGCCTTGACATCGAGTATATTCTACTGCCATAACTATAGTCTATTATCTACCTTTCGCCAGCTTGAATATTCCATAGAACGCGATATGCTGAGATAGAAATGAATTTAATACTCAGAATTGAATTAATATGCTACTATAATTAATACATATAAGAAGAAAAAATATGTATATAATTTAATAAAAAATTTAAACTCGAATTTATTATCGAATAATCGAATTAAGTATATGTGTGCGCAGATGTGAATGAGAAAGGAATGCTGCTAAAACCAACGGGGATGATAAAGATACGTGAAATGGAGGATGAGGCATAAGAGAAAGATTGAGGGAGATAGGCAGGCAGGCAGAGAGAAACAGAGTGAAATGGTAGGCTTCCTGCATCCGACGTCTCGTCGCGGAACGTAACGTAACATAACGAGATGAAGTCAGTCGTGTATGACGTCACGGTGGTGGGCGTCCTCTTCGTTGCGCTAGCTCGCTTCCTGGCGACTGTTTCCGTGGAACGGCGGAGGCCGTCAACAAAGGACGGCCAGCCACCCAACGAGAAAGGGAAGACCCGTCTCGTCGTATCTCTACGTAGTCGTATCACGCGAGCGCTCCTTGGGCCGCTGGGTCGCATTTTGCGAGCTGGCGATAGAATTTCAAAACGAGTTCCCTACATCGTTTCATCGATAAGAATCTTCTTCATTTGCAAGAAATCGTGTTAACAAGAGTGTAATATGCAAGTTACATTATGCAAACAATTATATAAAACGAGCAGATGTAAAAATTAAAGTAATATAGTCGCAGATTGCATGTTCCAGATTAATTTTTATTTTTGCGAAAGCTTTGATCGAACGAAAACATGTGATAATAAGTTATTACTGCATTACGTTCGAGCAGCTTTCAATGATAAAATCATTAAGAATTATCGCGCGTGCACGGAAAAATAAGCTAATTTTATCAGGGGTGTGATACATCGATGTAAAGATTCAAGACTTCAAAACAAATCGTCATTTTCGGAACGTCACGATGATCACCACGCATCAAACTACGCCGACAAATAAAATTCCCCGGGTCATCGCGCATCCATAAAATTGTTTTAGTCTCCGCGCGTAGCCAATTCTCGGACTCCGGCGCTTTTTGGAGCGTCAGCTTCAGCTTCGGCCGTGGCGCGGACCGGCGAAAAGGGAGGCGGAAGCACAGAGAAAGAGAGAACAGGAAGAATGGACGAGCGGACGACGCGAGGGATGTCAAGGGGGTGTACCATATATATGACGGCCCCCATTGAACGTCGTAGTTTGAAAACTTTGGACGATAAGAGAAAGGGTAGCGCTGGCTGTGCCGAGGACGTATTGCGAAGACTCCGTTGCGGACGTTTTCGAGGCGTAGGAAACCCTGTGGGACGGCGCTGCAGGGATCTCCTAGACATCGCTTCGATTTAAGGAGTGCCAGACTCACGGCAGGACGATGGAAACGCCAGGATTTTGGATTCTATCGGGGTAACGACCGGAGCGAAGAGAGACAAGGAGAGCGATGAAATGCTTTCATCCTTGCGAGATCCTACGAGGGAGGTGAAACGCGATTCGTTGAAGAAACACCGCGCGACAGGAATAGAAATCCCCCGACCGATCGCTCGCCGCAGCGTGGAAAATAGACGCACCGTGGAACGTCAGCAGTAAAATCCCACGTCATCCGCAAGCGACATCATTCACAAAACATTGATCTAAAGGCAACAGAAGAATAGCTATATGCCAAGAGATGTCATAGGGTTCAACGTAGCGTACGATGAGTACACACGTACATACATATATGCTTGAGTCGATTATCTTATAGAATTACAATCGGAGCAAACATTTCCCTTAATCTGTCCTTTATAGACCATTTTGTGCAAGGAAATATTATAAATTTTAGATCAACGTAAAGATGTTCGATCGCCTTGTCAAGCGGCTTAATGAGATAATTATCATAATCATAACAAATGTCATGTAATCCCGTATCTATTTCTTCCACACTAGAATTGCTCGAGCGGAATTTGGATCGCGCGGCGAACAGATTTGCCGTGTAATATTTCAGCGCCATTATCGAGTCTCCGCGTGTCTTTCTACAAAGGGGAAATCAAAGAAAAGAGGGAAATGCCAGGCAGAACGAGTCAATAGCTTCGCCGGCTATGAAGCCGGCATCACGAAACAAAGGGCGAACGAGTGAACGGAAACCCTTTGAGAAAATCCTCAACCTCCCATCCTGTCTTTTCTTAGCTCGTGGGTGGGATTGCATTGCTGCTCCGCCTGCATTCTTTTAAAAAGATTCTTCCGCTCTGGTTAACATCTTGCGCCGGTCTGCAAAAATAGCTGAAGCAGCGCGAACAATTCGAAGAATTTTGCAACGTCGCGCAGCACAGAGGAAGCTGCATTCACGGCGAACGAAGAAATTTTGCAATGAAGATATAGAAGCTAGCGTTTTATCATTTCCCCCCCCCCCTTCTCGAAACAATAGGGCGATACATAAGCACGATTGGTTTAGAGAAGAAATACTTGCTATCTCGTGCATCACGATACGAAAACTTGTCATCGTCGTCGTCGCGACAATAGGCCATCAGAACTATCAAAGATAGCAATTTTCAGGTAATAGTTCCAGTCGAAGACTACCCTCGGAACACTTTGTCCATTTCGTCAAACTGAAGATGGCTTTTAAACTCAGTCGCGCCGCTATTCACCGTCGCGCTCTGTCAGGCAAGGCCTCGCACTAATGAAGGACGACCGGCAGAACGGGTGTGGGTGGGTCCAACGACGCGGGCAAAGGCCAACAGGTCGCCATTAGAGCATACTGTTTCGAACTACTAATAGCCAATTCATGCGACCGCCCAGCCGAGCCTGGGCTGCTAGTCTGCTTTCCTTCCCTGTAGCCAAGAACCAAGATTGTCGTGCCATATAAATATATGTGACTATCAAATTTTCACTTTACCGATTATCTATACCAATTGGCCAGTAAATAATTTTCTCTTTCACGATAATTCAACACTCTGCAAAAGAAATCACGAAAGAGCTATTTTTAATATACATTTCAGCTGGGTTTATTGAGGAAGAAAATATAACTTAAGATGAGAATAAGACAAATCTGCTATGTTATTTTATTAGAATTGTAGAACAATAATTCATATATATTGTAAAATTAAATCAGAAAAAAATTAATCTTTTGTACTGTTTTGCAAAATTTTATTGATTAAATTTTCTTTGTCTGAAAAAATATTGAGACCATTCTTAAAAATTCTATGTATATTTTATTTATATAAATAGAATTATATGTATAAAAAAATAATTTTCTACAATGTGTTAAATAGCTAACTTACATTAGAATATCAATTTTCAATAAAAAAAATATCAGAAATTCGTGAGTTATTCTCATCCTAAATTACTTTCCTTTTTGCTAAATTCAACTTACAAGTACATTAATAGAAGTGCATTAATAATGATGAAATGCTTTTTCGTGAATACCCTCCCTTAAATTTTTCTCCGAAAACGTTCTTCAAGATAAAGTAAAATCTGATTTTCTTATACAGAAAATTGAAGCGACGAGAATGCAGTAATCGTCTTTAAAATTTGTCGCGTCCTGTTCTGTAACGGAGGAGGTTCGACAGGAGTTCTACACATCGGGTAGGCATGTAGCTACGTCGGATATACGAGCTAGTTCCCCACGGTCCGCACCCTCCTTCGTACAATGCTTGGTCTTCGTCTTGCGCGCTCTAGCCGCGTAATTACGAGGGGAAAATTAAGCACCGACACAGCCGCCGGTCGGTCGGACGGTCTGCCGGTCCTCTCGCTTCGTTAACGAGAGGGAGGGACGAAGTTCCGACCAAGGAGCGAGGGAGAAGACACATGTAAAAGGAAGTAGTCACGTTCCTGGTGCTTGCACGACAAAGACGACAAGGTAGAGAAGCTTGTGCCAGCCAACCGCCAGCCTTCTTAGATCTCGACGATGGATCGAGCCACAAAGCGACCATTAAAAGATCATATCACCCGGCGTCACGATTTCAAAGATCTACTGGCGGAATATCTCGACAGTCGCTGAAGCTTAGAAAGGAAAAGCGTCCCTTCCTGTCGCTATCGTCACTTATTGAACAAAGCAATCGTCTTCGCTATATGTGTGTTTGCTGTCTACATATTTATTATAATATATTCCCGCACATTTACATTATTTAATAAAAGATTGTACGAAAGAACAAATATGTAACTTCGAATTTATTGTACGTGATAATAAACATTATGGCAATAACGAAATGCCGAATTCTAAAAGTGCATCTGTATACAGTCATATCTTTCTCCTAGATAACTATTTGAGGCTCTGAATGAACTTGTGTAAAGTGTCGTTTCCATTACCTCCGATTGGCAAAAATTTAGGCGATAATTCAAATCTCTCGAGAAACTAAGTGATTCAACTAAACAACGGGGCTTATATGGTTCGTTGGAACTTCTGAAGGATATCGCTACATTATGGTTTACGGAAGCTGCCGGTTCTCTGCAACGACCGTCTTTTCTCGCTGCAAGCGTTTCTTTTGCACGTACGCAGCGTCTCTCCATTTTCTTAATCCGTTGCGCCACGCGGAGGATTATTTTACGAGCCTGCGGTGCCACGGCATCAGCTGCGTCTTCGATATGATCCCAACCCTCGATAGAAATAAGCAAAGGAGGGAGGGGGGGGACAACCAGTCTCGACGCCAGTGAAAGACCACCCTCTAATGCGAGTTAATAATACTCCCCTATTTTTTAAGAGTCACTATTTTATTTATAAGATACAGACCCATACGCGTAGAAGGATATTTACGGGGTAAGCGACTATTATCTCATACCCCCGGTTTCTTCGGTAAACCGGAGGGAAGAGAAAGCCGTTTTCCCCGAAATATATTTCCAGATGCATACTTTATGTTGCACGCAACACCGTGCTCACGGATGCTTCTCATATTTTGCGTCAGTGTGTCAGGTCCGATAAAGCTTTGCATGTAATATTCGATGAGAAAACAAAGTAATTGCTTGATCGCAATATGACCACTGTTCTTCTTCTTTTTTTTTTTAGAAACAATATAAAAATACTCGCAAAACTATTTAATAGTAATATGGAAATATTCCTGCACTTAATAAATTAATTTGATTGTTCAAAGCAATTTTTAAAAATATAAATACAAAAAGTATAAATAGGTATAAACCGATGTCGAATATTAATAAAGCAGAGTTTTCATTATATTTCACTGCACCTTTAATTGTCGTTTATTGACTAGACAATATAACAAAATTTCAGTAGAATGAACTTAATTCGAAGCCTCACTAGGTTCATCGCGACAAAATTTTCCGATAACTAACAACCTCCATGCGTTACAGATTTCGATCGCTTAGAAGAGAACTCTTGTTCCAAGTTCGCGCTTGGCCTGGAAATTTTCCTCTCATCCGTGGTGATTGTAATCGCGCAGGGAGTTCCGTTTACCGTCCAACAAAGGCATCTACGAACGCGCAGAAGGAAACCCTGGCGGTCCGAGTCGGACAAAAGCGGTCGCCGCGGTAATTATCGTCGATGTGAGCGAGAGGCGAGAACAAGGAAGAGAATCGCATGCACATGAACACCGTCGACGACCTCGACTACGGGGAGAACCGTGGTCCGCTAGGACGCTGACTGGGCTTCACCGAGTTTCCAGCTAACCAAGCAACCATCAGGAACCAAAGTTCCCGCCGGTCGTCTAGGCTTCCGAGCTGCTGGAAACTTTCCGTCTGGACCTGCTCTCCGTAACCGAGGATCGGGCTTCTTTGTCCGTCCACCTGGCCCCCCCGGATTGCCGGTCGAGTGAACACAGCTGTCGCAGCAATCGCAATAAACGTCCATTAACGCCGAGAAAGACCTGCTAGTTCGCAATGTGAATTACAACGACTGTGCGATAAACTGATTCTCGCCCTTACACGCCGTAGAATCCTTTTCCTCCGATATCGTACTTAATCCACACTTTTCTTAATCTCGAAACTAGATTCTAGACGAAAGAGATTCGAAAATCAGTCTGGACGACGCGTACATCTCACAATTCGCGTTCCGTCCCTCGCCTCGTCGCGAACGACTCAACCAATTACAGTATTTTCCGGGGGAACGGCGCAGATTCTCTTATGCTCCCCGCTATCTTATGGAGCGTATGTAAATTAGAGTCTCGTCGAAAGCGCGGCTTCCTTCGAAATCTGTCTGTTGTCTCGGTTCGATTCCTCTCCTCTCTTTCCCTCACTCGCTCGTTCGCTCTATCCTTCTCCTCACGAGAGCTCCTAACGTTACCAACACCGCCACTGATGGGTTTGTATTCTAATTTCGCGCTTTGGTTTTCACCCGGCTTTCCGCCAAAGCGAGGCGAGGCGGCACGACGAGATTGGAGAGAGAGAGGGAACGTTTTCTTCGCTGCAACCACCCACGAGGATGAAATCGCTTTCCAACTAATCCCAACGGAACCCTCCTCCCCACTCTTCGAGGGGTAGCAACCCTGCGCGATCCTTTCTTATCCCGCAATGGCGAGCTTCTTTCTTCTTCTTCGTCTTCTCCTCCGTCAGCTGGGTAACCAAGAGATTCCGGATTTTAATACACGTAAAATTAAAATTAGACCCATATTTGCATTTGGTAATGGGAAAAAGAACGCCACCGTGGGATAAATTCTCGCACACGCCGCGAGACATACCAAGGAGGTTTCTTGCGGCTTAAGGCATATATTAAACTCAAAGCCTACAACGTCGCGTGGTTTAGTAAGCTTGTCTCGGCGATTAAAGCGAATTACACGCGAACAATGCAATTATCTTTAAAAATGTAAACCTTTATAAAATCTAGACCGAATAAATCATTATTTATTTAAAATGAATAATATTGAACTGTCGTTAAAAGATTATTTATAACAAACAATATTAAATTACTATAAAAATCACTGATACACTAAACTGTAATATCTTACAAAAATACCTAAAAAATTATAAATTGGTATTTAATTTAAAATTTTCTAGACAGATTTTTTAAAGATAATTTATAAAGATGTCAAAGAATAGCAGAACAGCTTAAGTCGGAGAATCCGTCACAGATGGGTCTAAAAGAAAAGATCTGTGAAATAATTAATTTTCCCAAGTGACTTGCAAAGATCCCCCTGTCTTGTAGCATAAAGAAAACGAAAATTGTTCTATATCCTTGCAATCAATTTCAAACATTTCTTACCAAGAAAACATTTCTCTTTCCAGTCACTCGTTCGTTCGATTAAGGTAAGAATGCATTTAATTTTAATTATATACGTCTGTAAGTAATTCGAAATTTTGGAAATAAAATTCTACTTATTGATAAACACATACATAAGCTATTAATTGTAAGTTACAGCTATTTAACGCTATGTTGAACTTCATGTGAAGCAAGAGATCTTCAAGCGGTATTGAACCTGAAGATTCCTTATCACTGACCAAGGTACACAAGATGCCAGATAGCAAAACATCGAACTGACTGGGCCAAAGGGCGCAGGCTCTATAGAGGTTTGCTGAAGTCCTAACCGCGGCCTAACGACGGCTATCAGTGGTATATCGGGAAAGGAGAAACTCAGATCTTATCGGTGCGTTACCACCTAAGCTGTTTGCGTCTTGTAAACTCGAAGATTACCAAAGTGGTTTCCCCACCGACTTCCCTCCTTCTCCTCCCGATACGAGATAACGCGACCGACGAGGAAACCGTGGACGAGGGTCTCGAAGTGGGTATAGACACCGAGGATCCGGATGGCATTCAATGTGTGAATTGCGGCGTCTGGGGTCGCCTATCCCATTCCGATTTTGGATCTGGTCAGACACGCGCAAGACCTCGCATAAGGTTAGACTCAGCTTGCCTGACCATACAATCATTAACCCGAATTACGTCCTGACCGCTCTAACTGGAGCAATATTAATGATTGAGTTAGTTCGCAAACTCGAGCAGTAACAAACGTCATAGTATGTGTAGAGGATCATAACATAATTATATGAAATAACACTCATATCACAACGCATATATTGAAACTCATTATATTATCGGAAAGTTTCAGCTTTGAGTTTCAGAATTCTTGTGCTAATTTTTAGCACAAAAGAACTAATTAAAGTTAAGTTTGAGCTAAAAATACTGTAGATATATTAAAATGTATTTAAATTATCTTGCGTTTCTAAAACTCAGCGAATCTATGTCGAGATACTATTCTCGTCACGATAACGATACGCTCGATGCATCTGATGCCTTCAAATTTCGCGTCCCATCGACTTATGCATATAGATTCCAACTATGCCCTCAGTGCAGCAACAAAGTTGCCTCTGCCGATTCGAAGTCTCGGAGACTCGTCTTATCCCTGGGTTACGCGAAGATCCAGGGAAGAGTAGAAGCGAAACGGGCGTACACATGAAGTCTACGGAATCGCGAATTCGCCAACGAAGTAATAACTTGGAAGACGGTTCGCGCGAGTCCGTCGCAGGTCGCGCTTAGAGGAACACGTACGAAAGTGGATAAGCAACCACCGGGAGAAGTTCATTCATGCGCTGACGCGTCCGGAATAGGTTATAGGTAACGTGAACACCACGTACACCACTGTCTAACTCTCGCCCTTCTCGTACCCTCCACTTTCCTCTCTCTCTCTCTCTCTCTCTCTCTCTCTCTCTCTCTCTCTCTCTTTCTCTCTGTCTCTGTCTCTTTCTCTCATCCTATCTTGCAACCACCCTCGTACGAGAATGCAATAACGACTGGGAGTTTCCTTGGGAGATCCTCCGACATCGTCTTAGAGGTCCTGGCCGTAGTTAGCCCGCATTAGTAATCTCCCCGAGGTATTCTTGAATTCTACGTCGCCAAAGCGAGCAACCATCCCCCTCCTCTCTAACTGACGATTGCGAATTCAAATTCGAATTTCGAAGAGTTATATTACATATTACTTATATATTTTACGGCGCTACGTTATTTAATTTCTTTCTATTTAATTCACATATGTTGACAAAATTTGTCGAGAGCAAAGGTTACTCATAATTTACACACGATTGTTTCAAATTGTTTGGTGTATAAATTCATCAGGTAATTTCTTATCCTACTCTTCAATTTCAATTCAATAATTATTAAATAGTTCAATAATTATTAGCATTTCACAAACCGCTGTTTTTTCTTATCGTTTTCTTTCGCCCTATATCTATCAAATCACAGGGTAATGTCGCGATTCAAGGTATTGACGTAACTCAATGTACCGCGCAAATATCTCCCCTGCGAATTATTCCGGATATCGAAAAATTCCTCTCGAAAATACGTGAAGCCCCTACGGATGCGCGAACAGCGATTGTTGAAAACGCGGTCATTCGTTAAAGCTCTCTTAATTATCCGCGAAAGCAGATCGTGGCGGAGAGCACACGCGAAAGTACCGAACTTTCGAATCAAAACCGCGCGTACTCCCCTCATCAGTTCCAGCAACGTTTTTCTCCGATATGCATTTATGCATTTCACCTCTTACCTCGTTCGGAGGCCGCTATCGCCGTAACAACTGTTATATGATTCGCTATAGAATCGCAAGTCCGCTGCGCCGTCGACTCAACGAACGATCACGAATCGTTTATTCACGCACTCATTAGTGGAACCGGCCTAATTAATACGCGCCGCGCGGGCGCGTTTGCGAATCATTTTCGACAGCAATTGCGACGACCGAGAATCACGGAGAAGTCGGGGACATCCCGACCAACCGAATCGGTACCGACGATTGATGGGACTCACCTACTCCATCACGAGACGAATGCGAAATCGACGAGTCGGTCTCTCGAGGGTCGAAAGGGTCTTCTCCACCGCCTTACGGGCTCACACCGGACTAAATTAACCATGAATGGCCAATTAACCTGCAGACTGTGCCAACTAACCGCCACAGCCGCCTTCGGTATCTAGATTAAATTGATCGCCGTCGTATACGAGGACGATTAATCGTTACTGATTGCATAAGAAGTGGTAACCACGCTTGCATTTCGAAAAATATAATCCCATGAGCTGTTGGTCGCGATCAATTTCTGGCAAGTGGCCATGTCTTCAGTCTTGAGATTCATTTCGTACAATTTATAAAATTATAAAAAGTTAGCTGATTTTTTATATAGTCTAAGAACAAAATAATTAATGATTTTCACCGATATCTTGGAACAAGAGCAGTATTCTAAAGCACAATATCTATTATTTTTTATCCACAATTTAAAACTTATTGAATTTCTTATAATTAAAATGAATTTCTTCTCTCTATTCACAAATAATATTCACACATTTTTAATTATCCATTTAGCACAATCATGTTTCATAAAACCATAAATAAATAAACATGTGCGTGCGCTAAAATGTCAAGCAAATTTAAAAATTGATAATCTTAAAATACCGAATAAATGACATACTTCTTTCACCCTGCGCTTTAATTCTGACCAGAAAATCTTAGCGAAAATTTTCAGTCGATTATTTTCGTACATCGCGCAGGACGATACACGAGGTTTGAGAAAAGCAGCAATCCCCCCAACTCCCACACCCTCGGATCCCCGCTCTAAACCGTCTTCCTACGAGATGGGGGGAGAGTGCCGTTCCACGCGATGGTACATTTTTAATTACTTACACCCACGCAGCTGCATCGCGCGATGACTATAAATCAAGCGGAGCGCCGCCCAGCAAAGTAATTACAGCTTGAATTTTAGATAATGTTGCCGCAAGCACGGCTCACTCTCCCCTTTCCCACCCCCTTCTCACCCAGCTGAACCATCCGCCTTTCGTTCAACCAACCCCCGATCCGTCGTAAATAGATCATTGCCGTACTGGATTTTTGTTAATCTTCGGTCGCGAGCAATAAACTCTCGCGTAAAATATCAATATGATTAAACGGAACAACTCATTTGTCCTTAACTTATATTTTAACTTACATACTGTAAAATATCGTCATAAATTTCAATATATCTTATCACAAATTAGTTTTTGACTTTTTTTCAAACTTTATTTACGTACATCACTCAATCATATTTTTTTATTAATTAACATTATTAAATAATATATGACTACCAAATTAACACTCCACTGATGTCGATCAATTTTTAGCATTCATGGAAACTTCTTATTTTTGATATACCAGAGAATCGTGTTTGAAACTTTATTTCAAGCTAATTTTGAGATTTGCAGTGCTGGGGGACAGAGGTAGCTTTGTGGCTAAGCGTCGGAGTCGGAGTCGACGTCGGAATTGTTTACATAATTATGCGCCAATTAAGAGAGCAGGCTACAGGAGGCAAGAGAGAAAAGGAAAACGCGAACGGAGAATCGGTGCCGAGTGGCTGATGAGGGCAACAGCCATCTCGATTCCCGCGCAATTAAGGTGCGGTTGAGAAAACCTAAAAAAAAGACTCGCTAGGAAAGAGTGGAATTTAATTAGGAGCTCGTGCTCTCTTGTACCTCCAGACAGCCATGAAGAAGCGAAACACAGTGCGGACGAAACTGATACGTAGAAAGAGATCGAGAGAAAGAGCGTTGCAGAGCAGAAATTATTGAGCCGAATAATTTAAGAGCGGGACAGGAGAGAGAGAAAGAGAGAAAGACAAATGACGAGAGTAAGAAGCAGGGAGGAAAGAGAGAGATGAAAAGAGAGGAGCGGGAGAGAGAAAACGCGAGCAGTAGGGGGTATCGTCAGCGAAGACATAACAATCAGGAATATGATAACACGCGGGACGGATGCTTACCTTCACCTCAGACCTCCGCGAGGATGCCGAGAAGCCGAAGAGGATGACGGTGGGGCAGGCAGAGCGAGATGAAAGATGATGAGTGAAGGAGCCGTGGCAGGGGTAGGGGCCGCTTAATTAGAGCCAGACTTCCGTAGGATGCTTGAGGCTTCCCCGCGCTCTAAAGTTCTATCTTCCCACAGTTTATCCGCGTAAAGTGGCTATCTCGAAATTACCCTCGAAATTATATCGAATTTCGGACTCGATCCCTTTCGGCCCGCCAAGCCTTCGATACGAAGCATCTAAAGGTATCGATAATTCCAAAGTCGCCCAATCCATCAAAAACAATCGTCGTCATAATGGAGAGGAGATAATCGATCATATCGTATAATATAGAAACGTAAGACGGATGACACGCGAGAAACATCTTGAACTGTTCTTTAATGTTTTAGTATAATATAAATATAAATTCTCGTAATCTCTAATAAACGTTTCGTCAATAAGCAAATTAATTTTGACTTTGTGTTGTTACTTTAACTTAAAGAAAAATAAAATTGTTGAAAAATGAAAGAAGAATCGCTTTTAGATTTAAAATATTCATAAACAAACTATATCACACAAGTCTTTTTGTCTCTAGTTTGGATATTTCATGCTAATCTCGATAGCTAATTCCTAAAAGATCAAATATACAGAGGGGAGAAATTGCGAGATTCTTATATTCATATCTCAGGGCTAAATCAAGGTGTTAAGGGACGTTGCTCTATTTTTCTTAATTTTTTCCTGGCGTCGTCGCCTTCTCCGGAGTATTTCGCACGAGCAACAACCGCGACGGAGGGCCGATGTTTACTTTATCCTCACTAATCACGGGACGTATTTGCGTTTTATAATCCTTGGTCGGCTAAGAGGGTAAAATCTGAAAGCTTAGTGGAATCTCCTTTCGGTCGGATGAGTAATCCCCGCCCCAGCCCACGATTCCCGCCGCAGCGCTCCTCATCCTCTGTCTAAGAGTTGTCTGAGAGTAGAGCATCTTCGTACAACGCCAAAGAAGTGAGTCCACGTCGCTAACTTAATGATTCACTTTATCCCGTAATATAGTCGTGCGCTCTCAAATATTTCCGTTAGAAAATATCCGTGAAATCCGTGAAAAACTTGAATTACAAATGCAAGGTACATATATTCAGATACTAGATACTTTTAATTCAAAGTTGTCATGTAAAAAATTTGCGATTGTTTTTTTCATTGAGTAGAATGCAGACTATAACATCAACCGCGCAATATTATTTTGGTGAATCACATGGGGATCGGTTACGTCATCGAATTATGATATGAAATTATGAACCAATCTATCGGCGGTATCGATCAATTCGATTCCAGTAGACGAAAATATAAGTAGTGCACGGCAAAGGGACGATTTACAAGGGACGAGCAAAGGTGCACACGCAGATCGAATAATTGATAGGCATGAGCGTATCGTCGGTCTCTCGCTACAGGAAACTCGAAGGTCTGCATTATCGATAATTCACTCGACTTGACCGTCCTCGCTTGAACAACGGGCACCACCCTCCGGTCCTGCCTCCTTCGCCCTATTTATATGATTAATGGCTTTATAATGACCATACAAGCTCGCGATTCCATGCGCAGGACAGAGTAACCCTATCTCGCCGCGTAGGGTAGCGTTCACGCGAAAGAATACTCGTCGTCTTACCGAAGGGTGCTCGCAAAAGCGCATAATCGTCCTAATAATACCGTTTCTGACCTTATTTTAATGAATACTGCATCGTCCGTGTTGTGCAACCGCAGTTTAAAAGCGCGTAACCCTTCTGCTATCTTATGTTCTTTGAATCGTCGATTGTCATTAAGTTTCATACTGGGTAGTTTTTGTAAGTATTCTTTTCAGAAACAGAATATCACTGAAAAATTGCGTAAACGCGATCGCATCTGCATGAGCTCTCTCTATAGTCTATTATCATAAAAAAGAATTGAAAAATATATACGTTTCGTATACTATTAACATTGAAAAAAGGACCTATCAATTGTTGTCGACGCCTCTGGTTGAAAAATATCGCAGACTGAATCGCACTAAAATATCTGAATTTTATCGACGATTTCCAGCATATTTCCGACGGCCAGCGAGGAAAGGATAATCGCGATCGATCGGTGTAAAATTTCTTCGGGGTGTCGGAGTGGCATCGGAATTGCGAGCCGGGTGAAATCGAGCTATCGAATCGGCATCCGTCATGCGAACGCGTCAGGCTCTATACGTGTTCTCCCGCCAGTAACTCTAGCCACTCGACCGTAATTCTCTGGCTGGCATGCGACCGTCACTCGAACGACACGACATCACACCGCGCGTCGCGCCCATTTTTTCCCATTTTTTCAGTCACTCCCCTCGCGAGACCAACGTGTGCACCGTGTGCACGAACGGAAAGCAGCAGACATGAAGCCCTTTTTAAATGTCCGCAAGCTTGGTGCGCGGCAACAAAATATAAAATTAATTGCAGGTCTCAGGGCAGCAACACGCCAAGGTGCTCGAAGAAAAACCGTGTGTGGGGTCTCCTTACTTCGCGCGCGCGCGTAAACTCCAAATCAGACTAAACGACCAAATATTCTAATTTGGAAAAGAATATGTAATATGCTATATTTAATCCTATCATTTAGTGAACTATTAAATCTTTCAGTTGCTCGTTTTTAAAACGTGCTTCATATAGTTTATTATTTTTATATTGTTGTCTCAAACTTTTTGCCTGACACAATTAGTTAAAATCTTCCTAGTTTTCAGAATTAATGGTATGTGTGTGTGCTTTTCAATTAATACTTACATTACGATAGTACAGATACTTCTTCGGATATCATTAAGTTCGACAAAACACTATAGAAACTACGAGATTTAACATCCTCGATTGTTTTAAATTTTATAAAACTGTTTTAACGATGTACATCCCCGAATATAACACTGTCGAGATATATTTGACGCATCTTAAAATGCAATTAGAAATCTAGAATTAGAATCACTGTAACTACGACGGTGTATAGTCCAGAAACGTCCACGTTCTAATCATCGTGGCCACTCGATGGACACATAAGTCAATCGCAGCTGGTTTAGCGCGAAAATTAGCGCCGAACACATACGACACGTAAGCCAAAACAAAGCGTGCCAAGGTTTAAAACACACTGATCGCGATGTACGGGGCGATGGGCAAGCCCGTACGCGACGACGCAACCCTACGACGTCGGTCCGTCTTTACGAGCCACGTGGCCGAGACGTAGAATCAGCCGCGTCGCGCTGGTGTAAAGGTGATAGGCAGACGTGTATAGAGACCGGCATCCTCCACACCACGTACACATTCTGCGATACGTACACCGCTAGATAAAGGCATAGCCCGATCGGGCTACGTGGCTTACAAGCACGTGGGAAAAAGCGCGTGCGAAACAAGCGTCGGCCGGCCGGCAGCCTCTACAGGGACCGCGTGCATAATGCATGCCGGGCGTATGCGCTCCCGTAGTGCGCCGTTCTACCAGCAAAATAACACACATTTGTAGCTAATTTTCTGTACGAACGTCGTCGTCGTCGTCGTCGTCGTCGTCGTCGTCGTCGTCGTCGAAGGGAACATCGGAGAAAACGGATACGAGACGTAACGGCCTCGCAACGTTGTCGTCGCGACACGCCCCGGTGCTCCGCAACCTCTGACCCTCGTCTTTCCTCGAGCTCTGATGCCTGTTCGCCTGAGCGATGCTTGAATGCCGAGCTGTACGCTATATAGTATTGATAAAAGCGTTCGACGGAAGTTCGCAACTGTAAGATTCTGTTTTCCGAAGGAAATAATATAGGAGGATATATGTATATACTAATATAATATCGCGCCAAAGCACTACACGCTGACATTTATCAGCAAAAGCATTTCTCTAAGATGTTTATATGTTGCTGTGTTTTGATTCTTTCTCTGTGTCGTAATCTTAAAAACGATAAAAAAAGGATAAACCTTTCCTCGTTGTGAAACTAGAGCAAACCTGACAGTTCTCGAGACAACTACAACACGATGCAAGTTGACGTCTCTGAACGCGCTATTTTTCTAGTTTGGTTTCGAAACCATTAATGGATATTCCTCTGTAACACAAATCACAATAAATTCCCGGTTGAATGAACGACGTTGAGCCATAAGCTGCAATTTCCTTGACCCGCTTCGTTATTAATATTACTGCGAAGTTTATACACACATGTAAAAGTTAATGCACACACGTTAATGCACGCTTGTGCAAGTTCAAAGTGAACGCACTACGTAATATTAGACTTAGGACGCTTCTATAGAAGACATTAGAAAAAAGATAACAACAAAGAATAGAAATGTAATTCTAACGCTGAAATGCACTGTATAAGTTTTGCATTTATTCAGTGTATTTATGTTGTGTTTATGTCATGACGCTATAAGTAATATAAATATAACGCATATGTAAAGAACGATTTTAAACTAAATTTAACAAACCTAGAGAAGATACAACTATCTAAATAAAAAAATTATTTATTTGATTGATCCATTGCATTTTTTAACTGGGTCATATTAAACTATTTCTAGATTCTTACGATGATATGCGTTATAAGAAATGTGTATATATATGCCATAATTATTATTATTTAAATACAATTATATAATAATGTGAAAATAATCGACTATACCGCTTCATACGATAAAGGTATCTTCCTTCGCAATACCTTAAAGATGTTAAGTAAAGAAAAATGAAATTAACATGTAAAATCTGTACGCGACGACAGAAATTCAATAATATGCGCCAACTGCGTCAAAAAATTAAATAATTATTGTGGCGCGCAGTATTCTTACTACATTTGGAACCGCGGGAGAGAATCGCGAAGGGGCGAAAACCGCGATAAATTGGAGAGCACCGGCGAGCGTGACGCTTTTTAAAGCCCATGATTTTCTGGCGAAAGCTCGCGTTTCAGGTGGCGCGGAAGGGCGAACCGGGGCGTGCGCTCCGTTTAGCTGCAACCTGGCAATTACCTGTAGGGCATAATTGTCATCCCTTACGTTTTCCAGGACGGCGTCCCCTTTGCCCAACCCCCCCGTCCCGCTCTGAACGATTGCCCGTATGCTCGCCCCCGCGGCCAGGGCCTACCCCGATGGGGGGCGTCGGGTCACGCGAGGCCGTGCCTGTCGCAGGAGTCCACGCGACGCGGAGAGCCACGCGATGCCGAAACAACACCGACTTACCTTACCTGTATCAGATTTCTAATTACTAATTTACTCCCGACCCGCGGGCTCCTGGCTTTCCCTCCGCTGTTTCGCAGCGGAGACCACTTTCGTGCTCCTTAAAAGCGAGCCGGCATCGACGTTGCCTCGCGCGAAGTCGATTACGATCGGACTCTATCGTTCTGGGATCTTTGATCGATAAAACACACGCTTTCACGGACTCGCGATTAAGACTGCTCAAGCTCTACATCGTAGATTTTTGTTATTTACGGCAAGAATGCGAAAGAACATGTCAGTGAGATCGAGAAATGTAATTACCATAATTGATCAAAATTCTACCGCAAAAATAGTCAAAGTAATAAATGTAACTAGAATAAACGTAATCATTCTTTTTTTTTGTAAATATTCAAACGTGTACGTATTTTGTGTAAACCCAATTGATAAAAAAAAATCCCAACAATGACAAAATCAAATTACAAGATTAATTCCAATATTGATTTCAATTCCAACTGAATATTTTGCGCAAACAATAAAAAAGATATTAAATACATATATGTACGTGTACCGTTCAGCTAATGTGTCACTAATTTACTTAGCTAACTAAAGTACATTCTAAAACGACAGGTCGATTGACTTACCACCCGTCGAAACTGTCGAAAGACACTGAGGACTCGCAAGCAACTATTCCGGCTAACGCGACTCGATTGCAGCGACGTACTATTTACCTGAAATCAGAAAAATAATATTGTAGTAATACCAATAACAATAAATAAAAGATAATGACAGAATATTGCCAAGAACTTCCGTCCCATATCTCGAGAGCGCAAATTCATGGACACGATGAAGGAACGGGCCAAGAAGCGCGGGAGAGGCGAAGGCGGACGTAATTGCGAGAATTAATTATTTCCATGCACGAATGTCATGTGCCTTCCTGTAATTACCCGGCGGGCATAATTTAAGGCGAGCCGAGTTGTTAACAATATCGTTCGCGTTCCGGGGTTCGTCTAGGCGGTGAAGATCTCCCTTCGTCGGCGGAGGGAGGACGATCGTAACGTTTAGTTTTGTCAAAGGACATGATTCATAACTGCGCGGCGACACCGGCAATAGCCGTAACGCCGCGGAGGTCCGACGATATATTACCTTTATAAATTAACGCCCGAAACTTTCGCAGTTGACTCGTGGTAATCATTAATTTCACGTATTATCGTAAATATTCAGTTCGCGCGACAGCGATAGCGCCGCGCCGCACTGTGTCGCGCTAAAACAAGACGACGAGAGAGAGACAGAGTAACATTTTAAACGAGCACTTCCTAGCAGCTTCATTTGAGGTCGCGAGCTAATTTGCGATTCTTAAGATCACGTCCCAACGTTTCGTTATAGGACGTTTTACATTCGGCTGACCTTTGCGCGATTTATCATTCGCTGAATGATGAGAAGAGTTTCCTCTTCGCCGTTATTACTCGCGATGAGATTTAAACGGATATCCTGACCACAACGGAAATCACCCTTTTTCGTTACACAGTAGAGTAATCTAAGCGGCGTATGTCGTATCTCACGCTTAATCTCAATCCCATAATGCGCTCTGCCACTTCGGTGGCGGTGTACCGCGTGTTCGCTGCGTATTACCGTCCCGTGTCTCGTAACTCAGCCTCCGCGATTTCTCCCGGCTTTGAGAGAGAGAGAGACTGTACCACCACGGCAGCACGGCACGGTTATAACATTTACTTACTGCCGTTTAACCACTTATCACGTCGGATCTTGGGACCCGCGGCTTTTGCATCGCGCCCAAAGGCAGGTTCGGTAGAGTACGGGGGAGAGATTGAGAAGCGCGTGCGGCTCTAATAGAGAAAGCGAGAGCAATGAAGAGAGAGAAAGAGAGAGGGAGCGGGAGAGGGAGTAGGAGAGGGCGGGAGGAGAGAGGTCGGTACAGGGGCGAGAGAGGGTGGTACTAAAGCGCGTATCCATTACGCTAAGCGCGTGGAAATGTTCACGTAAACGTGTGCGAGCGTACGTATCCGTCGTTTATCCGTCCTTCATCCGCCGCCCCTCGCGTCGCGGCTGATCGTGATTACGCTCGCATGCTTCAAGGACATATCTGCCGGATATCAACTCGACTACTCGACCTAGCTAAACGCTTACGCCCGACCCGCGCCGTATCCCGTCGAATGCCCGGATTGCCCGGCCGCCCTCCACCACCGGCAATCTCGCCTTTGCAGCCGCCGGCTGGATATTTACCGATTCCAATTGGTTTCGTGATTGCGCTTAAGTGCTCGGATAGTTAGCGGGCTGCTGAGCTAGACATGGACGGATGGATAGATACGATTCTAAATAACGCTCAGAACGCGCAGATTCTGATTACGACGAGCGAGTAATCCCGCCGGACGCGCGATACAAAGGTAGTAAATGATAAAGAGAGACCCGCCGAGCCGGTGAGTGAACTGTGAATTCCATTAATGTATATAGCAATGAAGTAACTCGTATGCCTGTAACGTAACGCTGAAGTAAAAGTAAAGATGTTTGCGCAGAATATCGAAGCAATATCGTGAAACTTTTAATTGATCGACAAGTAAGAGTTACTAACAAATAGTATGCCGATTTTCTATCGCTTGATACAACTGAGAAAACTTTTTAATGCAACGCAATTAAAACTATATGCAAGTAGTAATCAATACGTACGATAAACTTCTGTATTTGTTATCATTATGAATTTTAAGTATACGCTGAATGTGTCACATATACATACATCGCA